>NC_039497.1:6019054-6158545 GCF_003590095.1 Trichoplusia ni
TTTTAATTTACTGGGGCGAGGTGGCAAAACGCTTGACCTGAAAAGTCTAGAATAATAGATTTCACAATTCCATGAAAGTCGATTTACATAGGCGTGACGATATACTTTTTTTAAACACAAATAGTGTGATAATGCTGTTCAATTGATGCTCATATGTTATTTTTAACACGGAATGGAACATAATTTTATCATATTCATTTAATTATTTACTTCATCTACTACTCACCAGTTTTATATATACCCATGTCAGCAAACCATATCGCAGCGGTATGCAAACGCAACATTTTTTACATAAGGGCACTTTTCCAACATTTTTTTTTTCACTATTTGATTTTAGAACACACAGGAATAGTTAATCAGCCAATTTAGCTATATACTTCTTCTTGAATCTTTGCTTTTCTACATTATATCGTAAGTACTCAGTGATCGCACGACTCAGAAGTTATCAACTGACGTTATTGCACTTGAAAATACCTATATCAGAACTATATTTAGAAATTGTCACATGTGCGACATGTGCGATCGAATCTAGCGCTTAGCTTCAGCAGCTGCGCTATAGTTACACAATCCTTTAATCCAATACTTATGTGTCCAAACCTTTTAATTACTTCAAAACTACGCAACTTCTATTTTTTTTCTAGGTTTCAGATAGTTTTGTTCATGTTGTATATTATAACACTAAGTACAAAGGTTCGCCTCTGAAAACTTAAACATAAAACCCTATTTTTAAATATTTTTCTTTTAATATAACTTATTGCCTACATAATTTATCCTTATTCATACAAGTCGCACTTTTCATTCGGCTAATCGGCCTTTGTTTTTGTTTACTTTTTAATGTCAAAAGTCAAATCCAAATGTCAACTTGTTGATTACGCGTTTAGTTATTACGAAATAAAAGTTATGTTTAAGGCGTATTTATGCTAATAGATCCTTAAACAGTCATACTTGTATATTTGCCTTCTTAATTTTGCTTCTTAATAGCTGATTATGATATTAATAAATTTATGTTGGTAGATATTTTAACGGCTTTACGTTTTAATAGCAAATTTTAGTCTTAGTACTGTTACCCTCTTTGTTATTCTTATTCCTTCTAAATCGAAAATGATCCCACGGGATCATAAAATCGGTACAAAGATCCAATGTGTTAATCCAAGAAACAAATTATCTGTGTACCAAGTTTCGTCTAAACCACTGCCACTGTGTATAGGTAATCATTGCCGGAGTTAAACGATTTGGAAATTCGTGCCACTGTAGTACAACAAATTGCTATGTCAAAAGCAAAGTTTCAAGGAGTCGCAAATCTATCTTATTCAAGTTAGTATTGCTCGACGGCTCACTACGTCACAATACTTAAAAGTAAAACTCTTGCCATTGTAGAAGCGTGCTAGCAAAGCGAGAAAGAGAGATGCTGCTGTCACAACTGCAACAGTCATGCTTTAAGAAGTCTGAAGTGATAAAGATGAAGATGTGACCATTTTTTTTAAAAGAAATCTATGTTCAGGAGGGCTCTCCAAGCTTAAGCACATATAATATTTTGTAATTGGGTGGCATTTAATCAAGGTTACTAAAGAAAACAAGCAGTTACATTTTTAGGGTTTTTATTGATATACTATTTTTATTTATAATAATACATATTAAAAAAAGGTATTAAACTCCTCACGGCGGTCTCAAAAAAATCTCATAAAATAGATAATTCATATAAATACATATTGATATTGTCTCTCCGGATACAATAAGTGAACTTCTTCCGTTTCATGATTAAAGGTCTTCTTATTTTAGTGTCAAGTCCGAGTACGTCATGTCCGGGGTATGTAAGGTCTATTTGGACATCTAGACCTTACATAATCGTCGTTACCCTAGCAATTTGTGGGACATATAAAACGTCCCGTGGGGCATTGTAATGTACTTATGGCAGATTCAACTTTGCCTTTTCTTGAGTATAACTTCCAAGTTTGCCATTTCTTAAGGGGAGATCTTAAAAGTTTAACCTTAAATAGTGGAGATGGAAACACACACTTGATATTATATCTACTTATAAATATTATCCATACCTACCTAAAAGAAACTTTCTTAAGTAGGTAAAGATACTTATATCTACATGTAAAGCTATGCATCAAGATCGCAAAGTAGAAATACAATGTCAATGGCATAGCTTCAAAGGCTTACGCTAAATTTTAACATTACGCCTCAACATCGCCTGTGCATACACGAAATACTTTTTAAATAATAAGTAGCTCGTGTCCACCTCGGCTTCCATAAATTACTTATTGTGTCAACAATAAGTAATTTATGATAACTTCGGCTTCCACAAACTACTTATTACTAATCGTAGTTCGCTGCCGCCCCCACTAACTCAGTACTCACGAATTACTCAAGTTAGTTAGAGCATGAGTAATTTGTAAGTCCAAGTAACATTAGTTTCCTTTAATCTAGCCAATTCTGTCCGGCCATGGTGGATCTGGTGCTGCATCACCATGGCTGTACGCTGACCGGGAAAGACCTGGTGAACAGGAAAAGAAATTAAGTGTCTCCTATTTAAATTCACTCCTATCTTCCTTGATTTTGTTTTTGATAGTGAATTGATTAATTCAAATGTTAAGCTGGTTAGGTGAAAAATAGAAATTAACGAATATTAATTACCTTGGTCAAAGGTGGCGGCGATCCGCCGCACTCGGAAAGGTGTACTCCAGAGTGTCAGGTGAGGTCGCTCTCCGTCTGGAAATATAACAAAAACTAATTAACAAATTGCACAAAGAAAATGTATGTTGGGGGTTCAACAAGATTTTGAAAATTCAAAATTATTTTTGCCCTGATGTCAAAACGCCTGTGATAGTATTAAGCACTTTATGTCAAAAACTTTTAATCTAGAAGTACTGGACTAATGGGACCTGACCACGCCCTAATCTGATTCTATTACAAATGAATTTTACCAAAATGAATTTTATGACAAAATTATAGATCAAAATCGCAGTCACTGGTATACGCAAGCTACATTAGAATTTACAGGCAAATTAGTCGTGGGGGAAGTGGAAATAGCCTAAATGTATTGACATACATACCTTGGTATCAGCAGAACTCCAGAGGAGGCACGGCCCCAGCCGTGGCTGTCGTCAGAATGAGGGATGGACGGCGCTGCACCCGGATATAAATAGTCGCGGCCTGAATGCAACGCGCAGGTCTCGATCGATACTTCATTTCACATAGGTGATATTAATAGTACTAGGTACTAAGTACTGTTGCTGACAAAATGTTTGAGAAAAATGAATGATTTATTAGCCACCTGTGGACTACGAAATCTTAGTAATCCTTTCGATCTCATGGATTAAAGCATCTTGAAGGGAATAGAAAGAGTTTGCGTTAAACATCCCGCTTGCTCATTGTCATGTTGAAACCTACAATTTAGTTCATGAAACCTGTATAATGAATTGCCAGATAGACATAAGTCCCTATGCTGCATAAGGAAACAAAATGGGCTTAGTGCTAGCACAAAAACCAACTAAGGTGACTCGGAGACTGGATAAGTCACAAAGTTCGAAAATAATTCAATATTTTTTTGAAATGACTTTTGTAGCGGCCTGTACATGGAAGGTTCTAGAACGACTGAAAATTATATACCTCCACTACCACCATCACCCACCCCATCCAGTTTCCTTTGTTTAAAATTTTCCCTCCCAGCAAGGTATATTTGTGTGAGCTGAACAACATGGGAATCAAACTCACCCACACAAACGCACCAGGGGGAATGTTCCAGATTGTAATTATGAGGGATGTTTTGCTACTTGCACTCGGATACAGTTGCCTAATTGAAACGTGCATGCCATAATTAGCATTTCTTTAAAGATGGAAGATTGGCCTTTATCTAGCCATCTTAAATTTTTAGTAAGTAGTGGGCAAAAGGCGGTTTTATTCGACCAAACTTATCAGTCAGCCCATTGTGAGTAGGATCCTAAAGTACCGTGTAAACGTTAAGCTTCGGTAATTTCCCTTAATAAATGTGCGCAAATAGTAATGCCAAAATTTGGCTTCTTGTTGGTATATGAGTGAAATAGTGAGTATTGAAAACTGAGTAATTTAATCCTTACTTGTGTTACAAACTTACAAGACACCCAGACTCAGACCAAGCATTCGTGCTTCAAATTTTTGTGCTACGCGGGTATCGAACCCGCACACAGGTGGTTTGGAGTACTATTTTTTTTTTTTTTTATTAAAACGACTCCCGCATTAAGGAATTTAATCCTTGTGTCGCGGGAGGTTTCACAAACATACAAATCACATGCGCATTGACACCCAGGCTCAGAACAAGCATTCGCGGATCGCACAAATGCTTATCCTACACGGGGATCGAACCCGCGACACGACGCGCACTGGGTTCAAATGGTAGCACGTACATCATTTTACTACGTCATCATATGAGTACGTCAGAATTACTGTAAAAGCTTATTAAATCAACGCTGAGGGTTTTGAATCGGGGATAGTTAGTTCCCCGTTATCATTCGAGAAGATTCGTCTGAATGCAACGCGCATGTCGCGATCAATATTTGATTTATGACTGTAGCTAGTACTGATGTACAGGTCTAGAAAGCCTGTAGCGAGCCACCGCCCGCCACACCCTATTCGAAAGGTCAAAGGTGTATATTTCAATACTTCAAAACGAAAACTGGAACATTTTTAACTCGTGCCAGATTGTCTTACAGGCTTGCAAGAGGATTTTATTCAGAATCATGACCTAGCATCATTTCGCTTTGTCTTATTCTTGGAAATAAAAATGAAGTAACCGGTTCTAGAACCTAAACCTTCTTCTTTGATTTAAAGTTAATGTGCAATGTATGAGCCTTGAATTTTCAAGTGTGCTGGTGTCCTGGACATGTCTATTGTTTTCCTTCACCTTTGTTAGCAAGAGAAAATTACTTTCTACAACATTAATTTTAGGGGTTCGACCTTTACGTTGGCTTTCCTACTTCAAACCACTATACTACTATTTTTAGCGCAATGGTACGGTCCTTAAATGAAACTATGTTCACTATCCTACAACCTTACAAGTAACTTTCACCCTCTACATGTGAATGATTCTTTGGTCACTGGGACCACAAGAATTTGGCACGTCGCCAGTCTAACTCCACAAGTGGTTTAGCAGGGGTTCCTTAGACAGTTTCCACTTTAAACGTAGACGCTAGTCTTTTGAAAGCCGAAAAACGTACCACGTCATGTTTAGAATTTGTGATATGTTGGATGGTAGGATGTTGAAATGGCCTAGTATTTGCCAATCATTTGGCTATCCGGTCTATTACACACAAGAAACTAGCAGTAAAGAGATGTAAAACATTGAAACTTGGTGTCATCCATGATCCACAAGTGTTTTTAGATTTTTAGGAGAAAAACTTAACTGTTTGCTTTCATAAGGGGTCATGCAACGCGCATGTTGAAATTGATATTTGATTTATGACAATAGCTAGTCAGCCAAAGGGTTTTCGTCATTTCATTTCTCGTCATTTATGTTTCCATTTCAATATGACAATGTCTTGATCTACTCTGATGTTTCTCGAATTTTAAAATGGTGGATAGTCGGTTTACTGTAAGCCACCTATGCAACGCGCCGATTCCAATTAAAATTTGAATTCATTATGAATTTGAAGTTAATTACGAATATGAATTAATTACGGAAATGGGAGCCCGCGACCGAGTACCAAGAAGTTACTAATGTAGAAAATATATCTAGAGCGGATGTTGGTGGCCACACCCCGTATGAAGTAAGTCGTTTTTCTTTAATTTGTAAGTCTACCTAAAATGCAAAAAAAGCAATATTTTCAATCCTTAACAGGTCCTTTTTCTTTCGTTTTATCTGGACCTGTCCCATTTCGTTTAGTTATAATATATAATTTGTAACAACACGATATAGTCAGACACTAATGTAGAAATTAAGGCTTACACAAAATCTGTAGGGTATGGGCCTTCCACGTCGGTTCAAAATCAAGGGATTTGGCACGATGCCAGTCTAGCGCCACAAGTACTTTCAGTTTCTCAAACATTTTTCCATTCACAAACTTAACCTAGACCTAAAATTGAAAGATGTTGCTTGATTCTTAAACTTCGTAAGGGATACCGGACATGGTAATGTATAAGTTATCCTCAAAGTAAAATCCAGGAAAATCAACTAAACCTATTTTGTTCTATTCCAATATCACATTCTCTAGCCAATATCATATTAGGTTTTAAACATTTTCCATAGGTACTTGAAAATACGGGAGACTAAATACGTTCTGAACGCATTCGAGAGGAGCCATCTGTATGCAACGCGCATGTCACAATCGATTCTTGATTTACAACCATAGCTAGTATTCATATTTCATATAGATGTTGAGAGCCTGTAGCCGATCCACCCAACCCACCCACCACCCTTTGGAAGCGTTTTATAAATACTTTTATTTTGCCAGCACTAATTAATTCAACGAATGCGCCGCGAGTCACGAGAACTTTAGTGTTAAAATTTCTGATATCTCTTTAAAATTCGACACATTATATGTGATATTTGGGGACTTTCTTCGCCGTTTCTTCTCTCACAGCAAAAGAAGCACTTGGAAGCGGTGAAGGGTGGGCGAAACTGGGGGCTGTCGAATGTAACCTGACCTTCAAAAAGTGCTACTTAGTGGCCTAATTTGAATAAATGATTTTTGATTCTGAGTGAGTATGTCGAGTTTGCATTGAAAAGTGCACCTTGGCAATGCACGAACACCAATTTTAACATAATTCCTTTCAGCTTTTAGGTTCACATTATCCCATTCTCTGTAATCAAATCTTGCAAGTAACATTCGAGCTGAATTTTTATTCGTATATGACTATTGCGTGCCATTTGTGGTATACAAATGGCACGCAATAGTCACGGACGAGAACGGTTATTTTTCAGGCACAGGAGGTATTTAAAATAAGACGTTGTGAATTGATTATCTAGAAGCTTCAGTGACATGCACGAGAGAGAATAAATGTATTTATTATTATTTTTTATATCATAAACATTTTCATAAAAAAAGGAAATGTATGTTCATTTTGCTTTAACATTCAACAAGTCATAGATGTGGTGACGGTACCACTCGTTCCACATACTCTATGCAGTGAATTCTAAAATCAAATGTCGTGCAGAATATACAGAATAAACTTTGAAACAACTAGTTTTCAGGTATATAGGGTGGGTGGTTGGTTGCAAGTGGGAAGCACCACCCACCACCCATCCGCGACCCACCCTCTCCCGTATCCTGTTGCCAGGCTCCGATCGATAATTACTGAAGTACCTATCCGGTAATAGCCATCTAGAGAGCTGAAATAATTACTGCGTTATTGAAATGCCAATCTAGATTAAACCTACTGAGCGCTTGTTGTTACTTGTTATTAGTTACATATGTAATTATACAAACATCAATTTCACATTTCACGTCATCATCATCAGCCCATAATAAAGGCGAAAGTTTGTGAGTGTGTGTGTATGTTTGTTACTTCTTCACGTCAAAACGGCTGAACTGAATTTAATGAAATTTGGTGAGGGGTTAGCGGACACCCTGATTAACACATAGGCCGTTTTACTAAGAGAAAAGTCCTATTCCCATGGGAATATGAAAATTAATTGGGGAACTTTCGAAGCAAGCACTTGGTGTTCGATGGTAAGCACTTGGTGTTCGATGGTAAGCACTTGGTGTTCGATGGTAAGCACTTGGTGTTGGATTGTAAGTACTTGGTGTTCGATGGTAAGTACTTGGTGTTCTATGGTAAGTACTTGGTGTTGGATGGTAAGTTCTTGGTATTTGATTGTAAGCACTTGGTGCTCGATGGTAATTACTTGTTGTTGGATTGTAAGTACTTGGTGTTGGATTGTAAGTACTTGGTGTTCGATGGTAAGTACTTGGTGTTCTATGGTAAGTACTTGGTGTTGGATGGTAAGTTCTTGGTATTTGATTGTAAGCACTTGGTGCTCGATGGTAAGTACTTGTTGTTGGATTGTAAGTACTTAGTGTTCGATGGTAAGTACTTGGTGTTGTAATATTGTAAATATAAAGCTATTAAATAGTAAAAATACAGGGTGTAAGGAACACCGTACCACCAAAGTCGCATAATGACTTTAAAATAACGTGTTAATTAATATTAAAGAAGTCGCTACCGTCGGAGATTAATATTTATAGATTTAGTCATTTTTGAGCACGCAATGAATTGGTTACCGCGCGATCCTTACGCTCAGCGTACGTACTTACACGAACTGTAATGTGGTAGGAGGGCGACACTCGGCGACACGATCGAAACATTCGAAACGCGCGCGCATTTTATAAAAATGTTGTGATGTAACGAAAAACAATCACAAAAAAATACCAATCAATTTACACTATTCTGACTTCAATCTGTGTCTTGTGTATTATTAAATCAAACCTACTCTTACCTTAATCTCGCTCACTTCTAACCAGATAAGGTTCGAAAATTTCGAAATGTCCGCCATCTACGTGCACACAAATTTTGGCGCGGCGAAAAATCTGCTGCTGAACCCGGGGCAAAAAGTACCGCGTCCAGTAAATGTTCATCGCGAGACTTGCATTGCCACGTGCTTCGCCATAACACATTAGCATGTTGTCATTCTCCCGGGCGGTAAAATAACCTATCGAGCTACTAGGATCGTAATTTAAATAATACACACACAACACACGCACTTATATCACTTAACACAATAAAATTGTCTGCCTACACGATAATTAGTCCGCGAATTACCCGATTGCACATGCACATTCGATTAGCGTAAGGAACAAACTGAGTAAAAATAGGTACTGTTTTGAAAAAAGCCGAACTTTCGGTTTTACCTTTGAGTAGTGTTGGACCTAGGTACCTATGATTCTTTATCGATAAATTACATGAGGTCGAAGTGAATATCGTAAAATTATTCTTGACAATAAAGTACTTAACTTAAACCTTTAAAATTGATTAATCACAAAATGTACTTTTGTGTAAGAACATAATTGTTTTATGTGACTGGAATAATTATTCAGCAGTTCGTAGGAAAAAAAATTAAAAATTTTTAGGCAGGAATTTCATTAGTAGATGATGGATATTAGTAACAAAACAGACTTTAATTTTAGAAAAAATAAATGATTGTTTATAACAACATGTTTTAGAACTACAGAATTCTAAACAATAACAAACTGTTAATAATAAAAGGTTTTAATAAATTTCGTAGTACGATAAGTTGATAAACGCTGAGAAAGTGATTTTTTATTTTATAACATGGAACCCGTGTAACAAAAATCGATGTTGTAACGGAACGTTACATGAATAATCATGTTTTGTTTCTACAAATTATAAATTGAACTACCTACATATTGTTCATATTATAGTTGGCAGCGGTGGGTATATTTATTAAATTCTAACTAATACATAACTACTACAGGGGGGTACCTATCCCTGCAGAGGTGACTACAGACAAAGTTGTAATCCACGACCCATAAATCTTCGTGTGCCTCCGGCTGTGTTTTTTTTTATATAATATAAATTTTGAAGGTACACACCCGTTTTATTTTTTTATTAATCACCTACCTAGGTGGGAATAAACGGGTGGAGGTTACACTGGCGCCCAATTACGTGGTTTTGTCTGTTCTCGCTTCTGTAGTTAGTAGTTAGTTATTGTACGGTGAGTGGGTAATTTTATTTTTTTTATTTTGTAAAACGCTTTGTGTGTTTGCTTGCATCAACTGGAGTGAAGTCTTATAATCTCATCATTTCCGTTATTTTAGTATATTGTGTTAACGTTAAAAAAAAAAAAAAAAAAAAACAAAAAAAAAAACTCATATACAGGGTGTTTTTTTTATACAGGCTGTTCAATTTTTTTTATAATATTGCTATCAGCCGTGGTAACATTTGAATCGTGCTGTTTTTTTCCAATTCTTTCACACCAGTTGCAAAAATTGTTTTGTCTGCTTTTGTTCGCAATTTTTTGTTTCTTTCTTTCTGTTACTTCTTACTTACACAGCGTTCTGTTAAAGTAGATTATAACGGAACGGAGTATTTTTTTTCTTTCCATAAAATTTTGTGTGCTATTTACAACTTTCTCCCATTTTGATTTTTTTTACCCGTATTTAAAATGGCATACCCTATTAAGTTTCTATCATTACAAAAGTCGGAATTAGAATACGAGGTAGCCGTACGAGGTGAAACCCCAGCTAATACTGTGGCGGATCTTAGACGGCAGATCTGTAAGCTCAATCTTTGATCAAGTCCAAAAATCCTTGCATCACGCACATGTCAAAAATACATCATATTATAATTTAAGACGTAAAGCTTTCGAATTTAATATTGGTGATGTAGTATACAAACGTGCTTACGTCCTGAGCGATAAGGATAAGCACTTTAGCAAGAAATTAGCTCCCAAATACATTAAGTGCCGGGTCATTCAAAAGCTATCACCACTAGTGTATGTTTTGGAGGATATGTCTGGTAAAAATTTAGGGTCTTGGCATATTAAGGACTTAAAAATTCCTACCTACAAATGAATGTGATCTTTGTTACGTTTCCCCTTACACTATTAAACGATATTAAGACCTGTTACCAAAGTCAATGACGAATATATTAGTCGTTTGATTTTTTTTGTATGTTAGGACACGTCGCACAATTTTAATATTGTGTGTTGTTTATTATGACTGGTTTTGAGAGATGAGGGAATGATTGAAGTGAATGTATGAATAAAAGGATATCGTAACGAGTTTATCATGTCTGAACAACTTACCATAAAATATAACCTATACATGGTACTGGTAGCATGGTTGAAGAACTTACCAAAAAAATATCACCTATCCCAACTAACGATCCCCACAACCCTTTCATCGAATGGAGAAAATATGAATAGTCAGAATAAGAGATATTGTTTGCGGCCGCTGCCCGGGGGTCGCCGGGGCGCATCTGGAGCCGACGCTGGATGCCACAGCATGCGAACCGTAGGCGACGGGGGACTGAACAGGCGGGTTCCCCTCGAACAAAATGCTACAGCCGACCGATCATCGTCACCCTCATCGTCCGAACATTCATTATTTTCTAACATCCCATCTCCTTCATCGACACATACCTTATTTAGATCACCTATTTCATCTCCATCATCTATATACTCATCCCGTTCAACAAGGTCAACAGCTGTTGTGCAGGAGGCAATGGCCAACTGTCCTGCACCCACTGTTGGCCCATCTCGTGCGCGCAAAAAGTGGACAGAAAGTATGAACAGATTCATTTGGCGCACATACTTACAAATTACAAAATGTGAGACAACACAAATGAATAATTATCTAGAACCATTACACCAAGCATTTAACGAAATTTATCCCGAAATGCAAGCCACCCGGCAGCGTCTAGGAGACCAAAAAAGGGCTATATTAAGAAGAAAATTGTTGCCACAGCATGTATTAGATGAAATAGTTTCAGAAATTCAGGACCACATACAAACTAATGACTCTCATCATCTTACCATTCATAACCATAGTCAAATAGAATATAGCACACAAACAAATTTCAATAACAAAACCAGGTTAAAGTGGTCCGAGGAGGTCAATGAAGACATAATTAGGTGTTATTTTGAAGTGACCGAATTAGAGATAAATAAGACTGCATACCGAAAAAAGCTATTCGAATTATTCAAAGAAAGACACCCCCACCTGTCTCATGTAACAGAACAGCGGATTGCAGATCAGAGAAGGTTAGTATTCAATAATAAGTCGTATGAAAACAAAATTTTAGAAATAAGAAGAGAAGTAGAAATTAAATTAACAGCAGAGAATCATCAAGCAAGTATAGAACAAAATCTTAATTTAGAACACATGCAACTTATTCAAGATTGCTTGCTAGACAATACACCTGTAATTCCAGAAGATCCTACATCAGTTAGTGTTAACAGTATTAATGATAACAACTTAGCTTACAATAACATATATAGAAGAATAGAAACAGAATTTGATAGGGCCGTTTTACAGTTTAATAATACACACCCTGAGTCTAGACCATTCATTCCGAAACAAAAAACCTCACGAAAATTTGCTCAGATTGTAAATTACTTAAATAATATGATTCTACCTAAGTACTTGAGTCACGACCTAGATTTTAATTCCCTACACACATACATTTACTCAGCAGCCTATTCAGCTGCCACTTGTAATGGAACTAGATTTAAAACACAAGAAAATACAAACAGAAGTAGTGACAGCCGAAAGCCTACCTGGCAAAGAAGGATCGAAAGCAGAATCAAAAAGTATAGACTAGAATTAGGAAGACTCACACAGTATATAGCAGGAAGAAGAAATAGAAAAATCGTAAAAACAGTAAAAGAGATAATGATAAAATATAATACTCATTCAAAACACGAGGAACCGAATACAGAACCACAACATTTCCTTGACACCATTAAACAAAAATTAAATGCAATTTCAAGTAGACTCAGACGATATTTAGCTTGTACTCAACGGAAAAAACAAAATGCAACGTTTGTTAATAATGAAAAACAATTTTATAGAACATTAGGTAACTCTTCGCAAATCAACCCTGAGGTAGCCTCTGAAACACCATCCCCACAACTTCTACAACAGTTTTGGTCTAGGATATGGGAAAATCCAATACAACATAATGCTGATGCCGATTGGCTGCACAATACAGCAAAACACGTGCTGATTAATGAAATGGAGTTCGAAAACATCCCAATCGACACATTTGCACGAGTCATTAACAGCACTCATAATTGGAAAGCCCCTGGTACAGACCACATTCATAATTATTGGTACAAGAAATTTACTTGCACACACCCATTCATTCATAAACACATATGCCATTTCATACAGTCACCGGACATCATGCCTTCATTCATTACACACGGAATTACGTACATGCTACCAAAAAACTCAGATCCAACAGACCCTGCAAATTACAGACCGATCACTTGCTTACAGACTATATACAAAATTATTACTGGATGTATTAGTCAGCTCATTTACAAACACCTTGAGAGCCACAATATCCTTGCAGAACAGCAGAAAGGATGTAAGCAAAATAGTCAAGGCTGTAAAGAACAACTAACAATAGACGCAATAGTTATGAAACAGGCCCAAACTAAGAATAGAAATATTCACACAATGTTCATCGATTATAAAAAAGCCTTCGATTCTGTCCCACATAGCTGGTTAATATATATACTTAAACATTATAAAATTCATCCTAACATTATTTTATTTTTAAATACGAGCATGCTGCAGTGGGAAACTAAACTTAAATTAATAAAGAATAATCCTGTTACCACTGGGCCCATAAAAATACAGAGAGGCATATTTCAGGGTGATGCCTTGAGTCCCTTGTGGTTTTGCATGGCGTTGAATCCATTGTCGGAGCTTCTTAACAGCACTAATATTGGTTTTAAATTAAAGTATAATAATTCTGTACATAGTATTTCTCATCTTCTTTACATGGATGATATTAAATTATTTGCAGCCAGTCATACAGACCTTACAAAACTAGCCGACATAACGCAATTGTTCTCTACAGACATAAAAATGGAATTTGGGGTAGATAAATGTAAAATATTTTCAGTTAATCGGGGTAAGATACAAGCTAATTCATACATATTAGATTCAGGGGAACAAGTAGAGCCAATAGATGAAAACAGTACATATAAATATCTAGGATTTCATCAATCCAAACAAATTCACCAAAAAAATGCAAAGTTAGAATTAACAAATAAATTCAAAAGTAGATTAAATCAAATTTTAAAAACTCACTTAAATTCAAGAAATATCATTAAAGCCATAAACACCTTTGCGATACCGGTCCTTACATACTCTTTTGGAATAATAAAATGGTCGCAAAGTGATTTAATTAAACTACAACGTATCGTCAATACTCGTATGACTTCCAATAGAAAACACCACCCCAGATCGTGTATTCAACGACTTACATTACCCCGCCAAGATGGCGGCAGGGGACTTATAGATATACACAATCTACACAATAACATAATCGAAAAGCTACGTAAATATTTCTACTCTAAGGCCGAAGAGTCACAACTCCATACACATATAGTGGGAATAGATAACAAACTAACTCCATTAAACCTATGCAACTCTACTTGGCAAATAAAACTGGTAAGTAAAGAACAGAAAATGAATATGTGGTCACAAAAGTCTTTGCACGGGAGGCACTTTGCTGATCTAAGCCAAGAACACGTCGACAAGAATGCGTCGAACGAGTGGCTGCGGCGAGGTGAACTTTTCCCAGAAACAGAGGCTTTTGTGATCGCTATTCAAGATCAGGTAATTGACACTCGCAACTATCAAAAATTCATCACTCGTATCCCAAACTTACCCACAGATCTATGTAGACGATGCCACAGTAGTTCAGAAACAATTCAACACATCACTGGTGCTTGTAAATCAATAGTTCAGACCGATTACAAGCACAGACACGATCAAGTGGCATCTATAATTCACCAGAACTTAGCCCACAAACACTCTTTTATTCAACAAAAAATTGCATATTATAAATATAAACCCAGCACAGTTCTAGAAAATAATAGATTTAAAATTTATTGGGATCGGACAATAATAACAGATAAAACCGTACATTTTAACAGGCCAGATATCACAGTTTTAGACAAAGTTGAGAAGACTGTATTCCTAATAGATGTAGCAGTGTGCAATACACATAACCTTCTCACTACTTATACTGAAAAAATGTCCAAATATATAGACCTTGCGACTGAAATAAAGCGGCAGTGGCAAGTAGAGACTGTTAAAATAATACCTATTATAATATCGACGACTGGTGTCGTCCCGAAAAGCCTTCAGCCCAACTTAAACCTACTCGATATGCCCAAATCCACACTAACATTACTACAAAAAGCTACGTTGTTGAATACCTGTCGTCTCACACGCAAATTTCTCGCTTCATCATCATCATCATCGTAATATGCATATACATACATATTATATATATATATGATATTTATTTATCTATAAAAATACTTACTATAGCTAGCACACTTGGTCGTGACCCGTGTGTTAGCTTTCCTACCCCTTAGTAAAAAGGGAGACTACTATGGTAAAATTTCGAATAATATTAAAATAAATAAAATCAATTATAACTGTGCAAAACTTAATTAATAAAAATAAAATAACAACATGAAAATGAATGCATTGTTCTTTGTTTACGCGTGTTTTGGAACGCGCCGAATGAACCGAACGAACCAAGAATGAGTTCGATTGAGGGAGATGGGACATACTGGCCAGTCGCTCCTAGGCTGATGCGAGCGTGTTACCTCTGACCACTTTCCGTCCTGTCAAGCGTCCTAGCAGACACGGCCGTTAAATTCAAATTTAAAAAAAAAATAAGTTGAGAGTGTTCAAGTTGAATACTTGCACTTAATATTGTTGTGAAGATCCCGAATTAGGGTAAGTTTTAAATAGCACACAATTCACCCATCTTGATCATATAGTTGTTTGTTATATGTTTCTTTTTATTTGCAGCTTATTATGTTCTATGTGCCACTGTACCTTTGTCTTGCTTTGCCACTCGTTTGTTACTGTGCTGTGTTACTCGCTTTATGTTGCTTAATTCACCAAGCTAATGAGCTAACACTATTTAAGTAAAGTAGTAGTTTCAAATAAAATTATTGCTTCAATCTACCTGCAAGTAAAATAATATTTTTTTATTCAAAATTTAAATATCTCAACGGCCATAACCGTAATTTTATGTTTGTATTTTTTTTCCGTTAAACTGCTTTATGTGTAAACTCCGTTCTGGGTAGTACCGCCACGTCAATACTACTACATTTAGATAGGTATCGCTTCCTCGTTGTCGACGGTGGTACTCCAGCACGGAATTTATTAGGCCGAGTTCTGATTAGCTCGAACGGTGATTTCCAGGTTTTTTCTTCCGGCTTTAAGGAGCCAGCAGCATCCTCGCGTTCGGGCCTGCCTACCAACCGAGGTCATCCGAGGAGCCCGCTTCCGGCAACACCAGTCGCACGTGCGCGCCATCTCCATCACCGGTGAAGTCACCGTACAGCTCAGCACTGAACCTCGGCCTACTTCCATCTCCGGCCAGCGGCGGAATCCCGCCACAACTACAGGGGGGTACCTATCCCTGCAGAGGTGACTACAGACAAAGTTGTAATCCACGACCCATAAATCTTCGTGTGCCTCCGGCTGTGTTTTTTTTTATATAATATAAATTTTGAAGGTACACACCCGTTTTATTTTTTTATTAATCACCTACCTAGGTGGGAATAAACGGGTGGAGGTTACAATGTACTATTTTATCCAGTGTCACAGGTACGTCACTCGCCGATACCGCTGTAGGTGTTTGTCGGCGCGCTGGCGGTGTCGACAAAGGCGGCTAGCGGTGCCTACAAAGCGCGCGGCTTTTTTTAAAGGAATAGTAGGCAGGATTACGAATAATGCGTGCGAGTGCGCGCGCAATAGTTGCGCTATCTCTTACGCTTGTCGCTCATGAGTATTGGTTCGGTTTTGACGTCACTTTCGGTTAGATTTGCAAGAGAGCGATGACCGACGAGTACCTTCACGAATCAGCTGATCGGGAGCAGTTTTTAGTGTTTCATTTACATTGCCTTTTTTTGTGAAAACGGCTTAATAATGATTTTGTTTATGAAAATATTATTGAAATACGTAGGAAAAATGATTTTATGACACATAAAATTAAAAAAACGCGAAAAAAAACTGCAATTTTCATGAAAAGACCGATGAAAAATTCCAACGCAGTGGGGTCTGGAATCATGTCTAGAACTCAGGTCCCACGGAAAAGTCACGGTGTTCCTTACACCCTGTATAACCGCAATTACATTAAGTTCTTAATATTCTAGCTGTTGTCATTTTAAATACGAGCATTACTATAAACTATAGAATATTTAGGATACTAATTCCTTTTTTGAAAATATTTTTAAGGGTCTCCTAAAACAATATTGTAACGATAAGTTGAGACACTAAAAATGTACAATGGAGTCACTTTGTTTAACTCACAATAAACCTAGTTGTTTAATTCAGATGTTTTATTTTATATACCAAAGATTAAAGTAGTTATATATTACGCATGGCTTAGAAATTTATTTCTTTAGGTAGAACATGATAAGAGAGTAGGGATCTTACCCGACTGGTCACTCGCACAAACGTTTGTCACGGGTAGTGATCGAACCCGCTAGCTAAGGGAGTTAGAACAAAATGGACACAAAAACAAAAATTTGTAATTATCACACAAAACTTGGTGAAATGCCAAAAATTCAATCAATCCTCAATTCGGACACTTATTTTTAATGTTTACTTTGCTATTCAATTTACGAGGGAGAATGAGAGAAAATTTCTTCACCAAAAAAAAGATTTCTGAAGCAAGAACGAGTAAAGGAGTATGATTATGTTAACATTTTTTTTATCAAAACTTAATAGAAAAAACCGGGGTAAAGTCCGTCCAGGATATGCAAAATGACATCAACACTACGGGATCTGAAAGTCAAAGATAAAGAATACCCGCTCTCACGATAAACAAGCGCGTAATAACACTTATCACTTAGTTTTAAAGGTTAAATGTAATATGAATTTATAAAACTATAAACAACTGCTGCAGTACTTAACGAACGTTTAACGAGTGCAGAAGTGTTTAATTGAAAAAAAAAAAAAATTAATAAAAAAAAATACGTTTAAATATTCTCCTAAGCAGGTTTTTGGACTTTGCAAGACTTAAAGACGTTTGAAATTTTTAACGGTTTTTTTTGGAGTAATAGGATATTGAACATCATGCATTCAGAGCTCCCAGTTTTTAAAAGATGCTGCTGTTGTTTTCCACTTCGTTATGGTTTGCTAGTATGGGGATACATCAAATTGGTACGTATTGCCTAAATTATATTTAGAGTTTGGAATAATAGTGTTTATTTGTTGAGCTGATTATGCTATCGGCAGGATGTTTTGCGCATTTATAGTTATCGGTCACAGAAATTAATTGGAGATCATATTTACTTTGTTTTTTTTTTGGTACACTAAACAACTACTGACTATATCAATTTTATATTTTAGTCCTCATAATCTTATTTGGGTCAAAAATGCGTCGATAACCTTCTAGCCCTAAATTTTGACTGTAGAAAGATCTCTCGTGTTTGCTCTTACTCGGTATACAGAATGTTCTAGAAAGCTTAAACAAATCCTGAAGACGGCCCGTAATCTTACCCCTAACCTGTTGAATAATGAACAAACACTTTCTTTTCAGACCCTTTTACATATTTCTTCCATCTTTTCAGGCAATTGCTGCCCTCTTAATAGTGTCGATTGCAATGGTAATAAGGTCCTTAACGATGGCATATCATGTTTACGGACTACATGAAAGAGTGTTCACATTCAGACTGACTGTGTTTATCATTTTCTTGTTCCTGGTCACGTTGGATTTCGCGTTAAGCACCGTTTTCATCGTTGGAGGACATAAGGTATGTTTTTGTTTAATTCTCAGCTCATATTTTAATGAATTTGCAAGTGTGGTATGGGGTGGATTTAGATGACATTTTTCAAACTGGATCAGACCCAATCAATTAGGATGAAATATTTCATGGTTTACAAATGTTTTTTTTTTAATTATAATGTATCATAACTACTCTGCTACATTGTTAATTCGGGAAACAACACCGAATCAACTTTTTTAAACACAACTTAATGTGATTGTCTAAATTAGGTAACGAGCTTATTAGCGGTCTAATTTTTTAAACTAACGCCATCGAAGGAGGCTTTATATTTTACCCAATGTTCTTTTGTTTCCAGAAAAATCTGAAACTGCTAACTGTGTACTATTACTACAGTATCGGTGTATGGATCCTGAGCATTTTGTTCTCATTATTCATAATCAGTACTTACTTCATCTACAGAGGGCCATACCGAAGTACATCGTTTTATGCGGTGGCAGACAATATCTTGGAGTGTTCGAGTCATTTTGTTAGTATGGGTAGGTATTCATTCATTTTCTTCTTCTTTATTAAGTTCAATAACAGTCAATTGTTCACACCCCGGTTATGTGCTTTGGTGATGTTGAATAATTCAAAAAATTGGAGTTGCAATATATGAGCCCTTTTTTTTGTTAAGGCGGGGGGAATCCTTATCCCCACTCCGTCGGGGGAGGAAATGGGTAGTGTCTGACTCTGACTGGCTAAACCTGAACCACTGTGCTACGTCATTCGCGTTTTTGTGTAGGTGTATGGCAATACGATGCAATCCTTCATAAACCGCAATATATAAGCCTTCGAAGGACAAACGTCTTTTTCATACACGACTCCTTCTGTTGAGTCAGGGTGTCTTTGTGGATGTGACTTAAATGTTTGTGAACCCGCGATACAAAATTAAACGCCTAAGAGCGGGATTCCTTCTTTTCTATTATTTTTTTTTATTTGATTGAACATTTCACTTGATTGAACTTTTCTTTTCTTTTTTTTACGTACACTGCTGTATTTTAAGGTATTTTTTATTAATCCGAATTCAATCTTTTTCAGTATCACAAGGCTACTTCTTGCTTCTACTTAGGAGTGAAATGCTGAAGCTAAAAAGCAATTGCGAATTCAGATTCGTGAACAATGCAGCTCAGTCTGAATGCAAGATGAATTGCAGTAAAGGAAAAGATACTTTGGGCGAGAATAATGGAGTGGGATGCACAGCAGAGTGCCACAGAGTCATCAGCGACGTATAATTTAAAAAAAGTTTATTATATCTTTTGATTAAGGAAAATTCTCCGGTACAGGGGGTCTATTATCAACTCATTAAGCGTGTGTTTAGCATTTCGAGAGAGAGAAGAAAAAATGTCAAGAAAAGAGAGTAGAGATGTTATATTTCTCCGAATGCTAATATGGATTTATTTAGGGTTTAATTTATTGATGTATTGGTTATTCCCAATGTATGGAAGTGAAAAGTCATAATCACGTTTATCGAAAGGGAATGTCATTTTCGTGTGTGTTTTCAGTCTATTCTAATGCGATGGACGACTGGCCTTAATAATGCTATGAGAGGTGGTGATAGGCCCCCAAATCATACTTAAATGGTTTTTGCCGTTCTTATTTTAGCTCTTTAATATGATACTGATGTAAGATTCTTTGTGATTTGATTTTTGTTTTCATATGTAAGATAATACTAAAATTGATGAGAGAATCGTATGGTTAAACTGTAGGCAACGTAGAGTATTTTTATTACACATTTTATAAAGAAGATATCTTGTTTTTCTTTATTTAGCAAGTCTCAGAATGATTTGAAAAGTAAAACATCCGATATTTCAGACAATTTTAAGTCGTGATACCAACGATTTGAACCTAAATTATTTGATGTTTTAAGCTTTCATACTAAAAATGTTGTGAAATAATGTCCACAAAGTAACAGTATTTGCCTATTGCCTACATTTATAACCAAAGGTCAATTTTATTGTTCGCCTACTGATAATACCCAACTTCCTCTACAGTCACCACCATGCGTGATAACGGTGTTTTTATATGAAACTAGAATATTATTGGGAACTGACAGGATTTCCCGGCGTCAGTCAGATTAAGTATCTTCCTGCATTTTCATAGGCTAAAGCGATTATATCTATAGCCGAGTGGTTGAGGTCACCACGCCAAACCCAATGCGCGCGACGTGTTGCGTGTTCGATCCCCGCGTAGGATAAGCATTTGTGTGATCCACGAATGCTTGTCCTGAGGCTGGGTGTCTTGTGCACGTGATTTGTATGTCTGTGAAACCCCCCGCGACACAAGCATTATATTCCTTACTGCAGGAGTCGTTGTTTTTTTTTTAATGCTTATCGGTTGGAGTTTGTGGTAACTCTACTTCCTGAGGAAGGTCAAGAGTGTTTAGCTATGACTCAATGATTTATTTCGTAAATACAATACTTGCATTCAATAATGGTCCTAAACTACCACCTGTAACTTCATTATGAAAGCAAAAAAGAATTGAGATTTGAGTAAAACTTTCGGACAACGCCATCTAGCCAAGTTGCTTAGTTTATTAAGCAACTTATGTTATGAGTATGAGACAGTTTATAAACATACTTTTATATTTCTAAATACACACATATTAGAGATAAATTACACCCATTGTCACGCCCATCCCACAAATTTGTCCTGGCTGGCAATCGAACCCACGACCTCCGGTTTCTGACTACTAAACGAATAGTGTTTTAGACTAAATGCATATTTACTTATCGGCTATCATTGACTTTTTTTGCATGTTATTATTTTTTAAAGTTATTACAAAAGTTGACAAACGTTGAGGGAAAATGGTGGGGAAAAATGGCTTCCAAGTACTGGACTTTGAAATCGCCAACCCGCAGTAAGCTAGCGCGGTGACTGCTTCAGCGGTGAGTGCTTCAACCTTCCCTATGTGGGAGGAGGTCTGTGCCCAGCAGTGGGACGTACCTATGTAAGCTGACATTATGAACAGTCCATGCTCAGCCCAGCTGTAGTCTATGTTTAGGCTGTTATCGTTCTTCTAATGTATGGATTAAGCTGCACAAGTCACATTTTACACTAATGAAATCGCTTAAATGTTTGAAACAGATAAAATTCAAAACAATTACATAAACGAGTATTTTACTGAACAATACCTATATAAGACATACCTACATCTACATAAACATAAAGCTTTTAATTTTGAATAGCACTGGCAGTGTCAAAATTTAATGAAAATATTGGATTCTTGCTAAAAAAAAAACCCACGATTTTATACACTCACATTTCTTGTTTGTTTGTCGTTCCGGTTGAATTTTTGTCACTCAATTTTGAGGCCCTTCCCGATTAGCTGAAATTTTTAGGGTAGCTTCCGATGACAATGCAATTTACAAGTATAAAAACGGCTAGACTGATTATAATAGATAAAATTTTAATGTGTGCATTGAAAAACGTGGGTTATTAGATTTTTTAAAATCTATTAATTATATTAAATCAGCCCTTCTCTTAGAAAAACACAGTAGACAATTATTTTTCTTAAACTGTCTTCCAGGATGAATGAGTAAGTATTCTAAAATAAAAAACGATAAAATTTGAAAATACTTTATTCAAAGCTTTCGATTATGATGATTGTAATCATATACATTAAAAGGAGGTTGTATACTGTTTTCGGAGTATCCAGCAACTTCTGGCCGACGAGGAGAGCCTACGTTCGATAACTCGACGTCAGTATTAGGTTTTAACTTTTCTATTTCATTCTTGACCAGTAGAAGGACGTATGAGTTCATATCTGTAATTGAAGTAAGAATACTGTGTTTATATTGTAATAATAATGATAAACATTTATTTCAGACTATGCGTCCATATTTTTGTTAGTAACAATATCTATACCTTAAAAAACTTATGTTAGTATTCGACAATTTGTGATTTACAAACGCTCGAATACACATTACCTATAGAAACTAGCAATTTTTTAATCGATACCTTTTCAATTGTTTCCCGAAAGAGGATTTTCTCAACTCTGATTTTTGTATATACCGATTACTTTGAGATTTTTTATTCGATTACGTGTTTTTTTGTTTGGTGCCAAATAGCCACCAACTTAAGTCAGCCCTTGGTGGAAAATATGATATTCTTTAGCCATTCAGTTAATGTTTCACTTAAAAGCCCACTTTAAATTTCTGTTTATAATATTTATTGCAATCATAAGCAAGAAATGTGGA
Source organism: Trichoplusia ni (assembly GCF_003590095.1). Taxonomy (NCBI): domain Eukaryota; kingdom Metazoa; phylum Arthropoda; class Insecta; order Lepidoptera; family Noctuidae; genus Trichoplusia; species Trichoplusia ni. Next base: position 6,041,729 of record NC_039497.1, read on the forward strand.
TAACAGTTATTTATGAAGAAGAGAAATAGGCTTTTGAAACGACAATAGACTTTCAGAATGAAATTGTTGGCACCTGGAAACAAACGCGTAGTTAGGTAGTAATCTAACTGCCAAATGTCAAAACTTCAATACAGGAATAGGCGAGAACCCACAAGTAAAGAACAATTTATCAGTTGTCATGATGAATACTTACAAACTTGTAGAAATAAAATCGCCACGGGAAACGCATTAGTCCAAATGGTGAAATAGTTTAAAACGATTTTCTCGTTGTTCTGGTAATATTGATACAGCCAATAGCTTGTATATAGACCGATGGCCAAGTTATATAATACGAACAGGATAAATATTGCTATGAAACCAATGTGGTATAGTTTCAAGATCTGCAGGTTTTCCTGAAACAAAGAAATATTGGCATTACCAATAGTGGACACAAAATGCTCAGACTAACAGCATAGCCTTTATAAATTAAATGTTGCCTATGACATGAATGTTTGTGAAACCCCCCGCGACACGAGGATCCAATTCCTTAATGCAGGAGTCGTTTTAAAAAATAGTTCGACTAAGTTCGACCTGATTTTTTTATGTAACTTTGTTGCACAACCATCCGACTAGTGGTGGTCGCCACACCAAATATACTGTGCGTGACGTGTCGCAGGTTCGATGCCCGCATGGGATAAGTATTTGTGTGATTCACGAATCCTTGTCTTGAGTGTTCTTATGACTTGAATGTTTGTGCAACATTACGTGATACAAGGATTACACATTATTCAATTAATTGTTAAAATTATAGTAGTAGTAGTTATTAAAATTATTATTTTGTCTGGTAGAAATAATTCAAATTTCCAATATAGTTTATTGTAGTTATAACTTAAAAAAAAAACTTCTGTGAATAACTAAATAGCAAAGGTTTACTTACGGTATGTGCTCCAGCGATGAGCAGAACCATGACAACTAGTTCAGTTAAAATCAGTAGAATGTACACCATATTCCTAATGTTGGTTAGAGCATGGTCACTTATCGCCATAAATCCAAAGAAGCTTACGATGAACAGATTTATTAAATTGAAGATCTGAAAATGATGAGCAAAATGATTAGCCTTAAATATTGACTTGAATTATAAAGAAGTATAGTATAGTTGCAACAGTATCAAAAAATGGACCCTCACAGACCATTTTGAGGGTCTACGCAATGTGCTGCATTGTCACACTGGCGCTGACGTGATGATACACCCTCAGGTATCAGGACTTACATGTAAAGTATGGTCCAAAATAAGACTAAGTTATACATGAGATAACTTGTTCCGACACAAACCAGACTCTCCAAAGAAATAAATTGTAAAGGCTGTTCAACAAAAGGTGTTTGAAGTGATTTAGTAAATTGCAATGTTTTAAAACATACCAGAATTGTATATCCCCATACAAATAATATGTATCGCTGTGGTAAACAATAACACAATTTATTCGTTTGAAAGTATTTTAAACACATCTTGACGGTAAGTTATTGCGATCAATTATTTAACAATCTTCGTAACATAAGTGGTCTTATTTTGCTTGTTCACAATGTTATAAAGACAAAACAAAAAAAATAGAAGAATTAAATATACAAAACACAATTGTTCCCTACGACAGTCACCAGGATACTGGAAGGACTATAAAGTTATTGTGAAGTTAAGCCTAAATCGTGTAAATTATAATATTTTGCTTGTTTTATCAGAGGATTCACTGATCGGTATTTTCGTGGGATGTTCCAGATAACAATTGTCAGATGTACCTAGAACTACGCTATGACTCAGGAGCGGATAAAACCAGTGGAAAATCATCAACTTTCAATTTTGTTTTTTTTAAACACGCTCTCTTGTTTTTTGGATGGGGGTCATGAAATCACTCCTTCCGCTTTGGATTGAGCGTGTGGGTTCGCGGTAGTGGTATGTCTGGACGTTGTCTATAAAGAAATTCTGTAACGAATCAGTCTCACATAGTTTGAAGGCGGAACGGGTTGCTAGTTATGGATAAATTACACCTAGATTCAGAACAAATGATCGTAAGTATTACAAAAATATTTTTCCTGTGGAAATCGACCTCCGGTCTAGTAGCCCGAGCGTCTAACCACTAGAGCAACTGCGCCGTCACATTAGCAGTTTAACAATACAATCAAAATCAACATATTGAAAATATACACTAACTTGTTCTGTACTTGTATAAATTGTACTCGCAAAACAATTTAACATTTTTATGTGATCATATTTTTAATGTAGTCTTTGAAGTAGTAGTAGAATGTGATTTGGAAATAATTTATTTTACCTTGAAACCTTGGAATTAAGGGAAATGAAACAAAAACATAAAATTTTGCAAAAATATTATTGAAGTCACGATACCTGGGTACAAACGGGGAGCACATTGAAAAACTAATGTCTTACATTAAAAAAACTGCTGAAATAAAATTTATTTTTCCAAACTTGAGATTCCCATAATTATAATAATTTAATTTTGCTCCGTAACCCGTCCAATGTTCAGAAATAATGTGTTTATATTCATACCAATTTTTTCTCCAGTCACCCTGACTTTCGGTACCTGAAGCTTAACATTTATTTATACAACTCTGCTAAACAATAGTCTATCTATAGTCTAAAGTTAATCAGTTTCGTTCAATCAAGTCATTTTTAACTTCTTCTTCGCTCTCTATTCCTTCTCCTCCCTTCTTAGTTCCTTCTCCGCCGTTCTCCACTCCTTCCTCGAGCTGCATCATACAGTCACTCTCAGCTGCGTTGTTCACGAATCTGAATTGACAGTTGCTGCTGAGTTTCTTTATTTCGCTTCTTACTAATAGCAGGATATATCCTTGTATAACTGAAAAATAATATTAAATAGGCTTTTAAGGGTTGAACATATTAGATGAATTTATATAATGGTCCTATTATATTCATTTAATAATCGGTAACGATTTCAAGTATAACACAAAATGAAGAAGACTTCAAAAATGTGAGGTTTTCGTATCTACAAAATTCTTGTGATTATTTTACTTTCGATGAGAAATAGCTTCTATTTGTTTCCGAAATAAAAATTCTTACTGTTAAGAAAAGTCCAATAAATTTTTGAATCACTAGAATTTTGAGAATTGCGGGTTATTTTTTAAGAACCACTCACGAATTTAATGTTTATGTCGCGAGATTTTCACGAACATACAAATCATCTGCGCAAAGACACAGAAAAAGCATTCGTCGATGACACAAATGCTCGTCCTACGCGGGGATCGAACCGACGACACTACGCGCTCAGTGTTTTTGGTGTGGTGACCTCAACCTATCCCTGCAGTTAAAACGAGTTCACAATGAACCGTTACGATAATTTTTGTGTTCAACATAACTAAGAAGTTCTTTATCCAAAAGTGGAACAGTTTCGTAATATAATAACAGTAGCATACTCACGTATGATTCCAGTAAGCATTATAAGGTTGGTAAGAAGTTTCCAAGAAGTTGAATAAGGACTAAAATGACCCAAACCGTACTTGTTCAAAATATGGTAAATATATATGAAGAATATTGCTATCGCGATGACCAACAGGCAAAAAATGATGAACTCCCCGAAACTAAAATAAAAGTAGATTTTCAACAGCAACACGTTTTTCTGAAAAAGGAAGTTTATTATTAGCAAGGTATCAATCGAACACTAGAGATTATAGTGATATAGTTACTTCTATTCTAGTAAGACGGTACACTACATTGAACTAGTTTCGACATTGCCATCAGCCCTTTATTTTTGGTACAGCTAAAAAAAAACAAAGAGTTGATCAACGTATTTTTTACTAGCTATTGCCTACGAGCCCTCACACTTCAAATCGGAAATTATCCCACGGGAACATAAAATCGGGATCAAAACTATCCTACCTGTTAATCCTGGTTATAAACTACATTTGTGTGACTCCGGTTGGGTCCGAAACTAGTCGGGCTACCCCGATAAATACGCGTGAGTAAACCGGTACATCATTTAATAATCAGAAAATGTATAACTGATAATTTTCAAATCTTCCCAATTTTCCTCCTATTGTCAAGATTGAAGTTACCAACTGAGAAATATATTGAAATCGTTATACACAAACCTTATGAGCTCCAATAATAAAAATTATGTTGATTACAAAATCAATTGAATCCAAAGCGATAGTGATGCATGTTACGATAAACCGGAAGCTTGTATATTCTTTTTCCGTAGCTAGTTGTATCGTTTCTACGTTCGAATAAAAGGACGCGATTATTTGAATCTGAAAAGGATAATTAGTATTAGTCTAAGTTAAAATCAACGAGATGTGGAAATGGAATATTGTACAAAAATCTTTAGAACATGAAAATTCTGTTCGGGGGTAGATCCTCACGTAGGACAAGCGCTTGGATCTGGTCTTTCTACATGTGACTTTAATGATTGTGGAACCTGTGCATTTCATGGTGCGGGCGTCAAATAAATAAAAAATACTTGCAGGAGCAGGAGAGAGGTTCACACACGTAAAAGGTTAGTTAATCCCCAATTCCGCTTCCGCAAATGGCCTTTGGATTAAATTTGACACTATACGTATTCTCCTCAGCATTTTTCAGCACAATAATTTTAAATTCAGTACGGAGCAAAACACTCACGGTCAATACAAAGAATTTCCAATTATTGTGTATAGAATACGAAGTTTCATTTTAATACAATTTCCAATGATTCATCGGCAATTGTAAATAGCAGAGTCAAAGTTCACTCCATCACGATAATCAGAAAGAAAAAACTGTATGGAGCAGCAGACATACAAACACTCATTTATTTTATAGATTAAATGTACTTACAAATCGGAAATATCCCCAAAACACCAAGCCATATCGTAGAGGCACACAACAGATGCATCGCTTAAACTCAGGTAATTCGACACGCATTTTAATACTTGACAGAAATTCTTGAAATATCCTTCTTCTTCCACTTCTTTTTCAGTATTGTTAATGACTCCTTATAAATAAACTTATAATATAATCGGAAAAATTTTTTTCACAGTTAAATTGTATTACTGTTGAAGTGCTATTTTTTTTGTTATATTGACGCCCATACGTCCACAGGGTTGAGATAAAATAGTTTTAAACGCTTTTTCGCACAACTACACTTTTTATATGATAAGTTGACATTGATGAATCATAAACACTATATTATTTACGACGAACATTATGATATTTTGGAATATCCCTAGAGATAAGATGTTTTAAAAACATCCTCTTACAGTTAGGTAGACAAAAGTTTGAGAGTGGAAGCTAATATTGATTATTTAAAAGATGCGATGATGAAGACATATATATTTTCTCTACTTCTTTACATACACGGTGATTTTTTAGTCGTCTTACAAAGCAGCCCAGTTCATGTATCCGACGAAATACCCGACGACGAAAATACCCCTAGGCGAGATTATTATTTTTTTATCATCAACTAAGATAGTAAGTACGAAGAAAAATTAAACAAGAGAAATGTGAAATATACTCATAAAAATGATAAAAACGCCGCCGCCCGCGCCCCTCGCCATTGTTACAAGGCTCGGACCGCACTCGCAACAGAGCTGTATTTCTAAAAACCTACGACTGGCATAATAATATTGAATAAAAATTGCATTTTAAACTTATTCAAATCTCATAAATACCTATTTTTTTTATCATGAACGTGTTCTAGTCATTGGATACATGAACTGGGCTGCTTTTGTAAGACGACTAAAAAATCACGGTGTATAAAACTGAAGAGTTTGTTTGTTTGAACGCACTAATATCAGGAACTACTGGTTCAAATTGAAAAAAATATTTTTGTGTTGAATAGACCATTAATCGAGGTAGGTTTTAGACTATATACCATCACACTGCGACTAATAGGAGCGAAGATACAATGGAAAATGTAGAAAAAACAGGGAAAATTATTCATCTTCGAGGGCTTCCGTTGCATGCGCTGCGAAAACGGTTCAAGATACCTAAAACAAAAGCTTTTCTTTAAAAACTGAACCGAATAAAAAAATATCATAACATATCTTCTTCGCACGCGGACGAAGTCGCGGGCAACAGCTAGTGTTACCTAGCTGCCTAGCTACCTAGCTAGTCAGTTACCTGGCTAACGTTGTTTTGCCATATAAGTTATTTGTAAAAGGGTGAATTTCAACAGGTCCTATATAGTCTTAATTTCCGTGGATTTTTTATTTTTCAACTTTAGAACAAGACAAAATAGTGTGTTCTCAAGTTTTTGTTCAGTTATGCAGTTTTGCTTAATATCTAGAAGATAGCTTTAAAACTAACGAGATATACAAGATTGAAAATTCCGTGCCACGGCGATGAAATGCATGCACGGCTATGAAACATGCGTCCATGGCAATGAAATGTTATTACAAATGTGTACAATATATATCAATGATAGAGTTAATAATTAAAATAGAAATAAATGAATAAATAAATACTATTAATTTATACTATTAGAAGTAAAATTAAAATACATACCTATAAATTTACACTTAATATTTAGATATTCAATAAAAATAAAAATACACATATACAGTATAGTTTTTTTTCTTAATCATGCAGTGGCGATGAAAACATAAGACACGGAAATGAAACACGTGGCCACGGCAATGAAACGAAACTGTTTTACAAGGCACGGCAATGATTTCTTTTTCATTTCCGTGTATTTTTCTTCATTACCATAGCAAATTTTGTCCACGGAAACCACGGCAATGAGAGCACGGTGATGAAAATCAATTAATATACATCAATTTACTAAAAAACTGTTAATAATTCACTGTAATGAACACTTTACAAATAAACTTAATATAAATGGCATTGTATTGAATGCTCAATCGAGCTTAAAAACTTATTAAAATAGAAGTTAGACCTATCCACGGCGATGAAAGAAAAAATGTCCAGTACCAAAAAAATCGGATACTTTTAATTATGGCTCGAAAACGCAAGCACGTACACACGTCGTTCCTTGTTTTTTCCCCTTCGTCCCTTCGACGTTACTTATATGCAACGTTTAACGCACAACGGGAGCGACGCAAAACGTTAGAATATGCAACATTCTCAAATATGTTTAGGACATGGCGATGAAAGGCAGTTCTGGGACAAACGGTTTTTTAATAATCATACGTTGTATTGTTTAAATATTTGAATAAATGTATTACGAGACAATACTTTAACTATTCATGAATCAAATAAAACTAGGTTTTAATATAAATAACGATACATTTTTGTCAATGAGGTATTTTTTTTAAAACCTACTAATTCTATTAATAAAATATTTAGTGCTACAGATAGATTTCTATTTCATCTACCTAAAAAAAATCTTAGAACATTATCACAATGTTTTAGTACCGATTTCATCGTTGCCACTCAATTTTTGGAAAAATACGAATAAAAAAATGTTTGGGGTCGACAAAACTTATCTTTTATCAATAAATTTTTTTCAAACTACATAGGTACTGAATATGCGTTTTTAATTTCATATAAATCTGCCAAGCCGTTTTGGAGGACTATGATAACAATAATTGTGATACATTGATTTAATATAGGTATAAGATATAGTAAGTGCTTGGGTCGCTCCATTCATTTGTCATTTAAAGCTTACTGCTAAAAAACAAAAGTTTGCTGCGCCTTCCTGAGAAAAAGCGTCCTGACAGACAGAAGGACGGCCGACTACTTTGCTTTAAATAAAAGCATGATGGGATCCAGTAAAAGCCAAAATACAAAACATTAAATATATTGACTTAATATAATTGCATTGACTCACTTAAAATCTAATATTTTACATAAGTACTTTCAACTAATTTAAGGAAATAATTATTGTACCTACTTAGTGCAAAATAATGGCACGGTCAAAATATAGAATCTCTTTGTCAGTACGTGGACCTATCTTGTTTCTATATTTGGATAACAACCTCATTTTTATATATTGGAAAGGGCTCACTTTATTTCGCCCATTAAGAAAACACTTTTAAAATCAATAAGGTTCATTATTCTTTGACACGTATCCTATAAATTCGCAAGCGTCTTTGGCACTAGTATCGTTTTCTGTGAAACCATTTGCGTCTCTATTTGCTATTTCTGCATTGTATCTCATTGTGCACTCTGATTCTGCGGCGTTGTTCACGAATCGGAACTGGCATTTGCTTCTCAGTTTGATCATCTCGCTCCTCACTAGAAGTATCACGTAGGCTTGGATCACTGAAATATGAGAAGGATTTATTGTAAAATCTTTTCTGTACAAAATTTGAGACAAAACTCTGGTTTCGAAATAGTTGATCAAGAGAAAATCAGTAAAGTACGAGTCGCCACACTGAGGATTAAGTATTAATCAGCTAAAAAAGAATGCTCAAAATGGCCAAAACCAGAATATATTTATTCTAATGTTTTAAACTGGGATTCAAAATTAGATTGAGTAAGCTTGATGTTTATTTTATTTTAAAGTAAAAAGATGAAAGGCGAATTTATTAAATTGAAATCAGAATCGTGTACTGGAACAAAAATCATTACGTGTTAACAGCGAAATTAGTTTATTAAACTATGTCGCAAATGGTAGCGCCTAACTCCAAGAATTGGAATAATGGAACTTTTACTAAGCTAACATAGTACACAAAAAAGCTTATAACTCTTAGTTTCTTTCAATATTCGAATAACATACTTAAGATAAGTTTCATTTTTCCTCACCATATTTTAAAAGCAACTGTGTACCTTCTTTCAGAAGAAAGTAACAAACGTAAGGTTTATTTTCCTTTAACACCATATTTTAAAAGCAACCGAGTACTTGAAAACTTACAAATCTGAGCCAACAGTGATGATACGTCCATGAGTACGATCCAGATGTGGAGAGAGATGTCGATCTCACCGAGCTTGATCAGAGTCATCGTGTAGATACAGGACGCTATGCCCAGCAGTGTGGTGGTTGTCCACAGAATGAGGCTGTAGATGTAGTACGCTCGTAGCATCTTCACGTTTTTCTGTAAGGAGAAGTAGATTTTTGTAATAAATCTAGGTGGCATAGGTACATAGTTATAGATCGTCGGTTTAAGATAGTTAGTAATTAGTCTAATGATTTAGTTCACAAGCATTTATTACGTAGGTAAGTGTTAATTTTGTAAAATATAGGCTGAAGCACAGTTTTCATCGAACAAGAGTGGACCTTATCTAGTTTAATCCGTGTTTCGGAAAGCACGTTAAATTGTGGGTACGGTATTTTCACATCTTTCATTCAGTCGTTACGGGTACTCAAAAGCTACAAAGTCTGACCAAGGGGTATTGCTCAGATTACTGGTTTAAGGACGTCAGATAGGCAGTCGCTTCTTGTAAAACAATGGTTCTTAGCTGCAGCCGGTTAGACTGGAAGCCGACTCCAACATAGAACTTGGGAAAAAGTTATGGTGTTTTTTTATACCTAAGGTTTTATTATGAAGTTACAAATAAAAGCTTACCTTATGTCCTCCAATAATGAATATCGTGTTGAGGATTACATCGTTTAGGGCTAACAGTACGACGAAACCCAGTACGACCGAGTACACTGTGTACTCGACGAGGGGGTAGTTGAGCGCCATGCCCAGCATGCCGTAGAACGTGAGGGTGGCGCCCGCTGTCAGCAAAATAGCGATTATCTGAAAATTTAATATTAACAAAGTTAATTATTCAAAAAATAAATACTAATTTCGTAGTTCTATTTGATTGCATTTCCCACAGTTTTTGAATCTGCTGTGTTGAGTTTTACTAGCGGTAATTAAATAAACGACAGACTCAGAACAAGCAATCGTAATACATACAAATACTCGTCTGATGATGATCTGTTATCGATGAAATTGAAATTTAGTACGGAGGTAGAAAACACCTTGCATTAGCAAGTAGGCTTTTATTCGACTGATTTAAAAAGATAATGATATCGGAGCTATAAAAGGCGGGCGAAGCTAAGCAACAGCTAGTAAGTATCCTAAATTCTTTTGTTCATCGCTAATATTGTCCTAAAACAACTAGTATCACTAGGTTTAAACGCATGGCTTTCGATTTACTCAACAAATCAAACAGTTTAATTCTCCAAGGAACTAGTTAACAGCTTTGAATGGGAACGCGCCCTAAATACCAAAACGGAATTAGATGAAACTACTATACCGCATTCGTTTCGGCGATGCGTCATAGATTTTCATTTGTTTACAATTTAACGGAATGTAAATAACGTACGGTTCTTAGCTCGCTATTCATGAATTGAAAATTACCTATTGGTAATTATTTAGTTAATGGAATGAATAAATCTTCTTGTAATAATTCGTTTTCAAATCTGGGGCTAACCCTGTGGACGTTAGGCGAATCAGGGTGCCGTCCAATTTCGAGTTAGGTTTTCGATAAGTTTTATTGCTACACAATAACGTAATTTATAACAAGTACAAGATGCAAGTCACTAAACTATATTCTGCACTATTCTATATTCTGTGATTGAAGTCACAACTACAACTAGGATCTCGTAAAATCACTCGTTTTTCTAAACTTTTCTATTCATCAATTACGACACCCAGAATCGCAGCTGTTTCGAAATATCTATTGATTAAATTATTGGAGAGGGACGTCCATTCCTATCACGAACAGAACTCTGTTAAATAATATGTAAAAATCATCTTCAAAAAGATCTGATTGCTTGCATCCAGTAGAATTTTTGGAACATGGAATTTCTTAATAGGATTATGGATATTTGAGCTTAGCTTATTACCGGGCGGTGAAGACGAATGCCCTGGATTCGTTCTTATCGACCTGGTCAGTCACACCGATGCTAGAGAGTCAAGCGTAGGAAGAGTTAGGAGACCTTTGCTCAGCATTGGGCGAATAGAATATAACATTTAAATGTTGTTGGTTTACCATTGTTGTTAACGTAAATTAATGTTTAGAAATTTGTGATCTACATGTTTTATCTTGGGTCACTATTCCACACACGGGAAGTAATTTAGTTTAGTCTTATCTGAGGTTATCGTTAAAAGTCGGATGCCTAATTAGTAGTATCATACATAATTCTTTCTGGGCATTCTATACAGCTCATTACGACAAATACAAAGGAATTTAATCCTTGTGTCGCGGGGGCTGCACAAGTTTGAATTTTTGTCATACTTAAACACACCCGGATTGAGACCAAGCGTTCGTGGTTTACAAAAATTCTTGACCTACGCTCGGATTAAACTTGAAACGTCGTCTGAAAGTTTAAGGCTATAAGTCACATCTCAATCAAAATGGTCCAGCAATCCCAAACAAATTGAAGAATTTCAGGGTTACAACGATAAACTTCAAAGATTTCGCGTATAAGACACAGCATTTGCATAAATATAATAAATGCTACGGAACAGTGACCTTGAACCAACCAATATATAGCTCTGCAATACCAGCATCTTCCTCAAAACTTGGAAAACAACTACAAAGAAAAATGTTTCGATACTGGCATAAGAAAGAAGGTTGTCTATGTCCAGATATCAATTGGCTACAAGATTACGAAAAAGAGAAAGATACAGCAGAAAGGTATTTAATAAAGTATAGATCTGTGACACCCAGTAGCTGAGTGGAAGCCAGTAGGGCTGATGCTTGCCGGTGCAGCGAGATTGTACGAAAGGGTTACCGTGGCCCCCCTGGTATATGAAGGACAAAAGAAGGAACATGGGTGGGTCAGTAGAAGTTTGACACTCCCTTCTGGGAGAACAAAGAAAAAACGGAGAGTATCAAGTGCCTCCAAAAATATTTAAATAATTAAAATACTTAACAGTAGCTAAATCATAACATGATGTTACAGCAAATGAATTTACGTGTCGTTCCCACAATAATGATAAGGAATCATCTTTTATCTATTTAATTGATGGTAAGGGTAAAATGTCAACGTTTATAATAACAGAACACATTCATTCTCCATTCATGAGACACGATACCAACTATTGCGGAAGAAAAACACTTTGTATACACTTATGATAAAAGTAAATCTTAAAAAGTAACACGCAACAAAAAAAGTTTATATTCCAAATGTAGTGATGAGCATTAAAATTCGTTCTATTTTGTTCCCTATTAATCCAAGTTATTTAGTGCAAAATAATTAGAAACATCCATTCATCGTATAGTAAATACACGAGCAAACATTTGACATAAATGTAGAAAAGCATTTCAGGAAATTAATAACAAAAAACACTTGCGTTTCGTTAAATATTTTGAGTAATTCTCGGTTTCTTTGTTCATCCTTTTATTTTTAACAAACGAATGCAAAGCCCTTACGGGGTTTAGCATCGTCTTAGTTTATACTTCATGTAAAGGGCGTTAATAACCCTTGATTATCATTTGAATACCATTAAAATTTCTGACTAAACTGAAGAACACAAAAATACTCACTAATCGTATATATCCCCATGTTATAAGACCATAACGCAACGGCAAACAGAAACAACACCGCTCACACACTGGCAACTCAGAATGCATTCTAAAATTAAAACAGAACTAAAAATACACAGACGCGACGAATAAAAACTATTTTCTTTAAACTTTTTTAAAACACTTGTGTTCAGGCAACAGGTTGAATACGTACTGATAGCGTTAATGTCCAGTTTCTTATATTTAGAAGATACGTAACCGGTATTTATAAATAAGTTTCGTTCATTCAATAACAGAACTGTATCCCGGTCACAGGGCTATTGTCACTGTAATTAGTGACGTTAATGCATTTGTTATTATTTTTTCTATTGTTGTTTTGGTTACGGGGAAAGATTTAAACCCTTAAGAGCTAATGTGGTGATAAAACATTTTTGTTTCAATCGTTTTTTTGCTGTGGTTTTTTGAATCTCGTATCGCAACAAATTATTTGCGAAGACCAGTGGAAAATGGTAGCAAAAAATTTTCTTCTTCTTAAAACTTCAGTTTTGTGACAAATCTTGCAAACCAGTCGTGAAAACAATGAAACATAATTTAAGTCAAGTTTGATCATCTCGAGCCAATATTGGGTAATTGTTAGTTGAATTTGGAACTGTCAAACCATAGAACGCAAACGTCGTGATCAGAAGCCCTACAGCTACGTCTTAAAGGAATATTATAGCGCGTGTCGGAGAGAGATGACGCTCTACACCGTGTGTAGTGCTGTCACGCATCCAGAAACATAATAATATTACCTTAAGACTTGATTGTAGACCCTCAGAGGGCAATAAACAGGATAGTCATATTATACTAACATATATCAGTTGACCTTTGTCATATTATCTATTTCGTGACCTTTACAGTGTTATGTCATGTTATGTGATATTAGATTATGATACTGTATGTTATATCTCTTATTTAGTGACTAATTCTTTGTGCAAATTTATTTCTCTTTAGCCTTTTTTTACTGACCGAATCCTTTAGTGATGGAAGTTTGATTCATATTTGATCGCTTTCAGATCGATCGATTCCAGACGCCCCTGCGTTAGAATTACAATAATAAAAACACAAACATGCTTTAATACATTTATTCCTCAACTTCTCTTGTCCATTGTCTCCTCAGAGGCGGATCCACGAAGACCTGTGCTATATGGTTGGTGAAGCTGGACCGACCTTCTTGATAGCGATCCTTGCTTAGCTCACTCCTTATCAGAAGCAGAAGATATATCTGTAACACTGTAGATAATTGGTTTAAAAAAAAGAGTACTTCATCAGTAAATGATCTTTTTATTTTGATTATTGAAATTTTAATGTATTTATTAAACAACAGCTGATTTATGAATCAATTGAACTAACTCTTATTCAAATTTTCACATCGTACTTTCGGCTCAGACTTTTCTGAAATTATGTTTTTTGCGACCAACTTATCATCATCAGCTATTTTTGCATACCTGTAACATCAAAATTGCGTCTAAGAATTTGAAGTTAATCTAATCAAGTAATGCCTGACGGTTAGCCACGCCCCGCAATGATTGTTTTTCCTGAGTTTGCGTGTCTTTGTGTATATGATTGCATATCTGTGAAACCAGCCGCAACACATACCTAATACACGAGTCTTTATAAAAAAAAAAGAAAATATTGGAGCAAAATATGTTACCAAATCCAGTGAACGCGATGGACAGCTCAGTGAGAGCGATGCCGAGGCTCCCGAAGTGCCTGATGTCGTGGTACGAGAGCATCACCACCAGGAAGCTGGCGATCATCGTAGACAGCTGGTAGTAGTAGTACGCATGCATCAGAAGACGCCTTTTCTGTAAACACCATAAGATTGGGTATCGATGCCTACTAAACATTCATTAAAAAACCAATCAACAAAACAATTAACAAATCCTTTAAGTTTAATAGGTACCTACAACCTGTCTAATACATTTAGACCAGAGAATTAGGCGTGTCTATATTAGAAACCGATTTCCCGAAGAAAATCAATAAACAGGTGGTTGATATTATGTTGTCTTTGATGTAATTCCCTTTCCGGTTTTGTTTGGTACTAGTGACCTTAGTTGCTCATGTAAAACATGATCTTTAGAGGCGTAAGTGGCTAAGCTGCATCTGGACTTGGTGACCGATCAACATACTTAGCTGCATCCGGTTAGACTAGTAGCCGACCGACCAACGTATTCGGAGAAAAGGCGCTTCTGATGATCATGATTATTATATTATATGAGCATCATCATCGTCATTCCAGCCTTTTGACAACTATGCTGGGGTCGGCTTCCAGTCTAACCGGTTTCAGCTAAGTAGCAGTGTTTTACAAGGAGCGACTGCCTATCCGAACTCCTCATCCCAGTTAACTGGGCCGCTTTTATGACAAAGATGGCCACCCTGTGATCGATCCAACTATGCAGTTATAGCTTAGCCACGAGCTTTTCGATGATATTATTAATTGTATTTACGTAAAACATCTTACCAAGTGTGCCCCAATTATCAATACGATGTTGAAGACGAGGTCAAGTGCGTACAGTATGAAAATGACAAAGTATTGCGCTTCCATCACGACTCCTCGGTACAGCGCCATCGTGGTGACCGCCTTCTCCGTTTTGAACATCTGCCACATCAGAACTTGCATTCCTATAAAGAGGCATGTCACCACCTGGAAATGAACAGGAATTGTTTAATTAGGTCTTATTTGGATCTCACGAGGATTTATACCCAGCCATATTACCACTTTTAAGAAAAAAAAAACATATTGATCCTAAGTAAAATTACCTTAGGTAACGTTACTCTCAGAAAGTATAGACGATGTAAATGTCTCATGTCCAAAACGGACTGGACTCTAAAGACAAATTATATTTCTCCGAGTCTTTCGACGAACCGCTCAAAAATATTTAACTGTTGGTTGGGTTTATTTTGGAAGGTACATAAAATACACAGAATTCAGCGTCCTTATTTTTTTCCCTTTGGAATATCATTTTTGACTTCCAGTTACAAAAAAGACGGGTTAGCAGCTTGACGCGTATACTGATGCGCCCTGTGGCATCGTAACTCATCATTGGCAAAAAATATTTTTTATTATTATTCATGAACGGTTTTTAGCTTTTGGATGAGAATTTGTACAAAATGGGCTCCTAAAATGTTAGCGGGGTAAGCCTGCATAAAAGGGCTTGACTTTTATGCAGTTTTGAAATGGTCTCCACGAATGTCTCTTCAGTCTCACAACTTATAATTGTTTGTGTATTTGTGTGTTTCTATATGTATAAAGATATAGCATTTAACTTCGGTAAGCGGTAAAAATGAGATGAACCGCAGCTTAACAAGCGCTGATTAGATTATCAGACAAGAATGTTGCTTAGTAAAGGTCACACATGATCATTAGTTAAGTGATGTGTCCTGTCTGCGTCGTTTACGACAGTGTATAGGAACAGATACCTAACTGATACATTGTACGGATATCTATGATGCGTGAATTAAAACTGACTGTCTCACTCGACATGGCCCGAGTATTGTAGTTTCCGGGGATTTTAGGTTATGCGGAACACTTTCTAGTGTTCAAACCTATATGTAGACCAAAATAACCCGAAAAGGCTTATCAAAATCGGACCAGACGTTTTGAAAATTCACAAATAAATAAATAATCACTAGTAATTATTTTGTTTTGGTTACAGAATGGTTGGACAAAGGGCTGTTATCGTTATCAAATGCTCCTTAATTAATCTTAATGAGCTTCTAAGAATAAGTTAATATGGTAATCTTTTCTTGTATTTAAATGTAATGTCAGTCGAGTGCCTACAATATTTGCAGACCAGAGGAACACATAAATAATGTTTATGACATCCGGCACAATATTACGAATGTCTAAGAAAAGTTTGAACTCTAAAAATACATCTCTGAACTAATTATACCTGTATATTTAAGAAACAAATTTAGAAATAAAATAAAAACTGATCTGAAAAAAAGAATGGAAAAAATTACATCCATCACATTTATAACCGTAAGGGAAAAATACCTCGATTGTTTTAGCTGACATAGCAACAGAAATACATCATATGTAGCAATTTCCATCATATATAACCATATCATATGGCAACCAGTCTGGTGACAGCCGAACGGATAAACAGCGGAACATTAACTAATAATGATTGAAATAATATGGGCCGATTATTATTTAAAGCCAACGATTAGCAAAGGCTTAAGGAACCCTAGAAACGAAAAAAACAACTTACTAATCAATACTAGACATACATACTAACCAGAGTAAGATACCCGAACACGAGAATACCTCGCCTCAGAGGGCAACAAAAGCAACATCTTTTAAACGTAGGCAGGTCCACCAACATGATTCAAACTTTCACAATTATAACATAACACTCCTTCCCAGTCGGATAAGGAACATGTCTTGTGGTCTATAATGTTCGGACTACGACGCGGACGCGGAGAATAGAAACTGAGTTTGATGATCAATTTGTAGGGTTGTCGAATGTTGACTTAGATGCCAACTAAAAAAGGAATAAAGGACCATTTCTTCCGGGCTTACTTTAAGATCACTGGGTGTTAAACGATATGGTTTATCAATTACTGGAACTGGAAATGTTGAAACTTAACCTTTTTTGGAATCTTGTAGTCTTCTACCTCACTACATATTTTTATGATGCTTAAAGGCTGAGTATGCTCAATTTACTGCGTGAGGCTTTTAATTTGTCTAACTAATTGTTGTTAAGTTGAAGATGCTCCCTTCAATCGACTTCCCGCAATTATCAAAACATAGGGTTACGTAATCGCTAAAATAAACTTAATCGTTACGCCTTTGGAGGGTTTCAAAATTGCTCGTCAACTAAATGTTAACACGTAATAACGTTTTTGACTTTATAGTCAACTAGCTTTTCGCCCGCGGCTTCGCAAGCGTCGAGGTCGGTTATACCTATCGCGTTTCCAAGAGAACTCTTCAAAAGTTCGGGATAAAAACTATCCTTTGTTCTTTCTCAAGGTCAACTGTATCTCTGTACCAAATTTCATTAAAATCAGTTCAGTGGTTTAGCGTAGCAGACAGACAGAGTTACATTCGCATTTATAATATTAGTAGGAATAGTAGGGATTGAAAACTAGGTAAATAGCAGATGAATAAGAATGACAAAAATCTATTTATAAAAGATTCTTTGACAGCCCTAGGGTATGATTATCCTATTTGCTAGCGCCGCAGGACATGACGCCATGGAAACGTCATGGACTTGACGATTACTTGGTAGATAAGACAGCTCGGATGGAGATTGAGCAAAGAATGTTGAAAATCGTTAGTATGTTTTGCTTTGCCATTCAGGTTAATAAGGAATCTGTAGGTACCTACATTATTTTAATGATGTATTTTAGACTGTTTTCATTCTCTAGGAACTGAATTTCTCCATTAAAATCAGATAAGAAAATAATTAAATGACTACAAAGAGGAATTTCTTCAAAAGTACTTCACTATTTTGCCAAAATGCCATGATGAAGAAAGGAAAACTGTTTAAAGTTCTACTTTCTACTAAATCATCTTCTAATTATTTTGAAATTTTTATTCTGTTACAGCTGTAACAAAAAAACGAGATTGTAAGTCAAATAATAAATAACAAATTCCTCTCCCACACACACGTAAGCCTACAGTATTAATGCTGGCAATCTGCAGCACAGTGCATTGTTAATTCTTTAAATTTATGGAACTGAGGTATTCATTCTGAACCTACTACCAAAGCACACTTACAAACAGATTAACAAAGAACACAGAAACCTTACGTGAAATACATTGACGCTCCTATATGAGATGACAGTATTCTGTAACTTAGAAAAACAGCAATGGACTTAAAAATATAAGCTTGGCAGAAAAAGTCGGTTTAACTCGCATTTACAGGAAGTATCTGATAAAACAGAGCAAAGAAGGATGCAATTTTGGACGAGAGACGCTCAGTTCCAGTCGACGATAAGATTTGATGTGAAATGTATGTTAAGTGATAAAACATGATAGATCTGTGCAAATTAAAATGTCCCAAGATCCCAGTTGTTAGGAAATGTTGCTTCTGCATACCCACATACGTTGGTATTGCCATTTTCGGATACGCCGATTTAGTAAGTAACAACGTTTTTAACTTTCGCAAGCCTACTGCATAAACAATCTAGCAAAATATGTTTACTGTTCCTTTTGGTTTTCTTTGCTTTGTGTATAGCTTAATGGTAATTAATAAGTTTTGGTGGTAATTGATAATTGAATTAAAACGGAACAAGTTGTTTTTGGTACTCCCAATGTTTTTTTTTTGCCATTGCAATATCTATTTCTGTTTTTCCAAAAAAATGTTTAGGCACAGATCAACAGAATTTTTTAAGACTCAAATCTGTTTTCAGACGCTGGCCCTAGTTGCTTTCCCGATGCTTGTTTACGAGATGGTTGATGAACTGACGAGTGGTCGGCAAAGAGAAGACATCCACTACAGCGACCCTGCCGTCCACCTGCCTGTTATAGTGGCCGCAGCACTTGCTGATATATTGCTGACCGTGTTGCTACTGATCGGTGCTCATAGGGTAATGATTTGAGATTATTAAGATATCGACATTTGTAGAAGTGGTCTTGTAAAAGCAATACTGAAAATGACAATCTGAAATAAGACTAATCATTTAAGACAGAAAACACTAGGACTGGCCATTTAATCATAAACTCCGTTCAAGGAGTATAAAAATTTTGATGGATCTCAGTATTCAATAGATTAAGCGTCATCGTTCATTGAGAAAATAATAACGCCTGCAAGTTTCAGACCAGCAAACCATATTCTGATAATATTTGCTATAACATTAATTTTAGACTTTGTAACTTACTTTCAAATGAACGTTAATTTTTTAAAGGCATATACAAAATTAATTGTTATTTGATTTCACCAATGTCATAAATTGTTCTCGTTACGAGAAAATTATATTCTCCGACGTCGGTGTCCCAGTTTTCTATCATCACCAACTTTACTACTAAATGCTTTCTCTTGCCGGCACGCACTATACTTAAAGAAAGCTTGTAATTAAACTCGTGTGTATTATGAAAAAATATAGTTTTCAAGTAGTACTTATTAGCAAAAATCAGAGACCAAATATTTTATTAATGGTAAGCGGTGAGGCTATCAAGGATATTAAGTGGAATCGAAGTAAATTAAAACACCAGCCTCGTCCGAGAAAAAGCCTGGCAGAAAATCTTCGCTAGTTGCACCTTTTATTCCTACTTTTACCAAATCAGAGGGTCTATAATTGTGGAAGTGTGACGGCGCACTATACGCCGTAAAGCTGCCATATCTCTCTTCCAAACCCTCAATAATTTAAGACGACTAGTTTCGGACTCAACCGGAGTGTTGACACAGCGTAAATATATGTGAGTGAAAACCGTTGTAACAAATCATTATTTATCCAAATATTCCAGAAGAACAAGCTCATCCTGAAGATATACTTCTACTTCGCTACGTTCTCTCAGCTGATGACTCTGTTTGCTGACCTCCCGTTCGTCGACTACACGGAGTACAAGAAAAGTTTAATTTATATTTTCTTCGTCTGTAAGTATTCTTTTGTAACCTAATTTAATCTTCCGATTGGGCAATTTCCAATGCCTGAATAATTTTCTCACTTTAGTTATGTACTAATACTAGATTGTTCCCTTTACTATTTTAAATTATGGATGTAGGTATATTATATTTTATAAGACATGGCTCTAATTGTTTTTTTGGTGACAAAAATAATTCTTACTTTTTTGTACAGATCATTTCGATGAGCAATAGGATTAATCCTTCCAAATGCATTCCCTGATTTTATGATAAAAATTTAAGGAAAACGCAAAGCATCCATACAAAATAAGTGTAAACACAGAGTGCCTTCAAACTAAAAATAATAAAAAACAGATAGAATTCTGACATACTTCAATTTACGTGATTTTTTTGCTTTTACGCAACGATATCGTCACTTGGATTGCGTAAGCGCCGATCTTGCATTTTCATGATTGCAACAACAATAGATATTATATTTCAAAATATAATTTCATATGTAAATGAAGACTGGTTTAATGTCTTTATTGTCTGAATGCATGAAAGCATCCTAAGGTATTTCACATAGAACCGCTGAAATAAATGAGCCTGGGTATCCAGATGATATGAGAAAAATACATTAAAAGCATATTTCTTATTCGTTAAGTATTCTTTTAATCATGTGGACGGTTGAAGGATTAATATACTCTTATTTCAACTCATTTAAAATTTAGGATGATTTTTGTCATCTTCCATCTCAGCACAATTGAGACTATGGACCGCATCAAATTTCTTTAAAAACTTTTGATACTTACTAATTGGAAGATATATTGTCGAAAACTATGGTTGCAAGACCATTGCTAGTAACTATACTGGCTGATAAAACATACTATACATATATTTCTGTCTTCTTGCCCACAGTCCTGAACATTTACCTGCTATTCCTGGTTCACAATGTGGTGTACGTGAGAGAAGACAGTCTGGAGATCCAGTACAGAGCTTACGAGCCGCATCGAGTCAGCGTCTAAACAACACTTAATACTTCAACATTGTAAATACAACTTAGCTATAAAGTATTCTAGTTCTTTCATTTATGAAAACCTCTGATTAGTCCAAAGAGTTCCAATGTTATAAGTAAAATATATAGTAAAATATAAAGTTTAATTAATGCAATTTTTAAGAATTAATTTATTAAATGTTTATAATCATTTATTACGAGTGTCTAACAAATCAGCTTCAAAATTAATTTACTTCTACCTTATACGGGGACTACAGCAGTTGTGTGTGGTAAGGGTTTTTTAATATGTATATATGCCTGTTACGGCTGTTACTTCTTCATATTCAAACACCTGACCCTTCTATTATCTTGATAAAATTAATTTGAAGGTGTTAACCTGGATCGAAATTAAATGAAAGGATAGGAGGCAAGCGGAATTTATCATCACTTTTACATGACTTTTTTTCAAGCATGATGGAGTCAACATTTCCAATCTGAATTTATAAACAAACTCGGGAGTTGTTATCTCTTTTTATTAGCCCAAACACGTTTTTCAGCTGACCTCTTTTCATGCGAAGGAAACACGTAGGTATATCTATAATCTAAGTGTATTAGAATTAACACAGAATCACAAAACAACATGAAGTCATAACAGCGATCATCTCAGAAAACAAGATGAATAGTAAAACAAGATAAAAGAGGAAACAAACGACTGTAACACAAAACATTGTGATCTTCCCACGGTGCATGCACATCACATGAACCTAGATCTTACAAAGGTATCTGACTACTTTATGAGAATATGTTGGTTTGTATGGGCTGAGATACTTTCATACTTACCTAAATGCCACTAGAATTCATTCAGGTTTAGCAGATGTGAAAATGTTTCCTATTTTTTGGTGGGGTAGTAAAGTAATCTAAAATCTTCGAAAAATATAGACGGATTGTGCCTGCTTCGATGGGAAAGAATCTAGATAAGACAATTTTCAGAAAGGTACAAGAAAGTTTTACCTTCTAAGCTGAAGATAAGTTTGATATCGCATTACCCACTCACTGCGTCATGTAAAATGGTTCAAAAATTTAACGCATGTAGCCGGAATATGTGTAGCATCGATTTTTATGAAAATTATTCACGATCAACTCTCTAAAGAACTTAGGGGTTTCGTTACAGGTAACTAGGTTGAAGTGGTCAGATAGGCAGTCGCTCTTTGTAAAACAATGGTACTTATCTGAATCAGGTTAGACTGGAAGCCTTTACCCAACATGGTTGGGAAAAGGCTAAGACGATGACGATGACGAACTGTCTTTGCATATAACGATGTTGGAGATTTTTTTACAATATTGAATCCAATAGGCAAGTGAATGTAGAACTTTATTATACCTACTTATTTTATTGTATAAAAAAAAAACTACCAGTCCTGAGAAATAGTTACAGCTACAGTACAACGATATAAAATAACACACATCGGACTGAGAAAAAAAGTAAAAACTACAAACATAAACAGTTGAACGTTTGTCGAAGCGCTTGTCAACTCTTGCGCAGGCCGCGGGTCAGTGTTGCACCGATCGTCGCCGTAGACGCACGCGCCGCGATGGCTACCTCTATCGAAACTAGTTTGAAGTAAGTGATGTGAGCGAAAGTTTTATATTTGGGACACGTGTGGAGTGATATCTCGAATATTTTCTTAACTAAATTGATAAAATGTTTTGCGTTATTTTATTATTATTTACGTTTTTCCAGAGGAATCGTTTAGAAATCTTACGAGTTTTTAAGTTCTTTTGCGTCGATTAATCACTGTTTTATGTTAATCACGTTAAAAGGGGGTATTTCTTTTTCTAGTGTATAGTGTTCGTTTTGCCATTACAAGTATCAGTATTATTTTTAGGATATCCGTGTTTTTTTCAAACGATTCAAGTGTTTTATTTTGTGTACGATACGCGATTAGGCCAGCATTCAAGAACGGTTTTTAAATTTGTTCCTTTTTTAAATGCGAGAGGTTAAGCCTTAATTGAGTTTTACTTGACAATCGATCTATTTGCTATGTTTTGTGACATCATTGAGCCCTTTTTTAAAGCTGGAAAGTCACTTATTGTTATTTTAAAAAAATCTTTTTCTGGTCTTTCTTTGTTTTTAGACAATCTCTAAAGGGACGTGTAACTTATTCTTTTTTTGTATACCATATCTCAAAACAGAACCCATTTAGAACCTCTTTTTTCCGACCTTCATCAAGATCTTTTCAAACATCTCTCATTAATTTCTTCTACGCGTAAAATATTGCCAACATTCTACAACCACTAACCAAGAATGGAAAATCCTTTCTCGGAATATTTACTTACTAATCTTATCTTATCTTATCAGTAAAACTAATAGTAAAAATTATTCACCATGTTAGGAGATGTTCTTACAACAGACATATCTCTGCTTCCATCATTATAGTCAAACCAATCGAAAGAGGTTTTGCTGTTCGCCTTTTTGTGCATGTTACGTGGTTCTCACAATGAATTCCATGCATTATGTACAACGGATGGTATTATGATGTTATTATGTCATCTTTGACTGATCTACTCTGCAACATAAAGGTTTATCTCGGCTCTCGCTATTTTCAATGTCCGATATATGAATGGGAATTGGATTAAATTGGCGCTATTCGTAATAATGTAAGCATTTTCCAACGCAATCACTGGAAATTTCTAATTATTGAGTTGGCAAAATGCTTAAGAGAGCTAAGGAATAGTTTCAAATTTAATTTAATTGCCATTCATTCATTGTAAATAGCAGAATCGGGGCCCTGGTAAAATGCAATTTTGAATAATTTATTATGAAATCTTGAATCTCAATCGTTTTGTAGCCGAAACTTGACAAGACAATCTTAATTATTTGTGTGCTTTTCTGATAGCGCAGTATAAAAACCTCTTTAAAGTGTCATGTTAATTTATTGTTGTTGATTTTGTAATTAAGATGACTGCTGTTTGTTCATTATTCTTGATGTCAACTTCTTAATTGCCGTAGCCTAAGTTGTGTGTTGTAGTGTTACACAGGTGCCTCTCTTTTGTCGTGAAGAAACATTCTGCCCTCTTATCAGTGCTAGGCACGCGTCGGTGTAGCTACTTCCACTTTCTTTCATTCGATATATATTCCTTCTATGGAATACGGTGAATAGCCCTATATACCAGACTAGCTGTTGCCCGCGACTTCGTCCGCGTGGTGAGAAGATATAAGCTGTGATTTATACCTGCCCTGTTCCACATTTTCCATTGTATCTTCGCTCCTATTAGTCGCAGCTTGATGGTATATAGCCTAAAACCTTCCTCGATAAATGGTCTATTCAACACAAAAAGATTTTTTTAATTTGAACCAGTAGTTTCTGAAATTAGCGCATTCAAACAAACAAACAAACTCTTTATACATATATTAGTATAGATAGAAATAGATTAGGCCCTGTCACCATAACCGTTACTAAAGCAGATCCAGCTAAACCTTATTAAGCTAATAAGTGCTAGTCAGTCATCAAAAAGTCATGAAAATTAGCAACACAAATAGTAATTTACAGCATGTCTTGAAACTTAATACAAATCTCATTTCTCTATGCTTGATGGCTAGCCTTATTTTGTTACACAAATCATATTTAATAGTTCACTTTTAATAGTAATCGAATTGAAATTGAAATGAATTTTCCAATTGTATTTTTTCCTATTTACAAAGAATGTTATTATAGATAAAGGCAATGGGCACTGCTACTCATTGAATATACTTTTTGGTGTTAAATACTGCAATCTATGTTCAGATATATATATATATGCAGATTTTTAAAATTTTCAGTTATTGATCGTGTAGAAATTATTCAGATTTAAAATATTAGATATTCTAGTTTATTTTGTTTTATGTCTTAGAGCAAGAGGCATTATTGTATTTTTTATTTAATTTAATAATTCTAATGGATGGGTACCATTCCATTTCGTAAATGAGTGTAATTATAATTCAGTTTGTGTTAGTGCTTGTTTTACGGCAATGTTTACAGTTTCTATCGCGATAGTTCGGTTTGTACCTAGTGTGACTAAGTATAGATTAGAGCAGTTTCGTAGTTTACAACCAAACAGCTGATTGGCAGAGCTACAGTTATAAGATTTATAGTTTCAAGTTTTTGAATGGTGATAGTTTAGAAGGAAGTTGATAAAAGTTGGCCAAGTATTCGGTTTTTTCTGTCCTGTAAGAACACTTCAGCCTAATGTCTAACTGCTAAACACAGAATTTTTCCAATATAGGGAAGGCTAGAGCTGTCTGTATTGTTACTATTCAATCAATCAATCAATTCAACCTCCTTATCCTCTAAACAAAGGCCTCCAGCAAGTTGTGCCACAACACCCCCCCTCCTCCACCCTCCAAATCCATTCCTAACTGTGTATATTGATTATAATTAGTTTATAACTTGGGGTTGTTTTAACTTCTTTCTTCTATCAAGTCTTTGAGTCGGGAAAGGGAGACGCCGTCATATGCTTTATAAATCGCCATCTTACCTCCACAACTGCAATATTCTTAGTTTAAAACGAGGATTATATTACGACCAAACTCCTCTTCTTACTAATATTTAAGTGACTTCATATACATGTATTATTCTATAAAAATCAATGACTACTATTTTCTTAATATTTATTGACTTGGACCGCAAAACCACAAACGGTTTAGTTTATGAATTATTGTGATATCAAGACGCGTTCATGTTGTGTTTTCTTGTTTTTGTATGCTGCGTCAAACTGTAAGTATTCAATCATTATGTCATAAAAATAATCCAGAAATTACACAAACATATAATTTATTAACGTATTCAAAATATTCGCCGCGAATCGCTGCGAAAACACGTTTTTAAATTCGCAATGGTTTTAATTTACGGTTAAAACAACCACTTATTTTTAATAGCTTTAAAAAACGTTATTATAGTGCGTGTATTACGCATTCCAACCACAATGCGCGGTGGCGGAAAAATACGCACAATATTACCGTCAACATTTTTAATTCGGAAGTCGCTACAAATGTCATAGGAATTATGGCCATGTTTTAGAAAACACATCTAGAAATGAGAGTATGTACATCTGTACTCTCATAACTCTCATTGTCTCTTATTTTTATCCCACTTGACAGCGACGAAGATGAAAAGGAGATTGTTTCTTAGCTAAAACTACGAAATAAGATTAGCTAGTATTTCAATTTTATACCCAGTTTCTACAACAGTAATGTAAAAATAGGACCACAATAATATTTTGAAACAGGCTTTGTAGCTTGACCTATGAATGTAGGGTCGTCTGTTCGATGCTCGGGTTGGGCAAATCTGGCATTTGCGTGTTTATAACGCAACAGTGAAAGTCGAGGTATTAGTGGTTTAACTAGAATCTAGCCCTCCTTACTAACACGCAATTTATAGTATCTAAAGATAAAAGACGTTAAATATAAAATACGTGACTTAATTTCAACTTGTTTTGTAACTGAATAATAGGGATGCGGGCGTTAGTGCACAACTTCAAATACATGAAAATAATTCAGAGAATTCTCTTTTATCTGTATTTTATTGTAGATACTTACATACAAATGCTCTATTTCTTTAAAGTGGTAGAAACGTAAATTAAAAGTTTGATGTCTACATTAACCTTAACAAGGCTTAAAAGAGTGTTAAACTAACATTAGAATTCGGACCCTTTAGAGAAGGCGAACCACTTTCAGTGTAGCTGTTAGCAATGTAAGTCGTTTGCTTAACTTATTTTTAAAACATACATTCGACTAAAAACGAATGATTGTACTGTGTATGCACACCCGCATAAAATCAGTGAAAAATCGTAAAATTCTCTTTAAATGAATACTCAGTATAATTTGTTACATGTAGGTACAGTTAACAGCAAAAGTAGACGATCTAAATCAGAAATTCAAAACTAATGGAGTTCATCGCATTCCATAACGCAAGTGCTTTAGCAACTTACTTTGGGTTCAGAACAATGTATGTGAACATGTTTTGAACTTTTCTTTTTGATCATCGCATTTTGCCGTTGCCTGTACACAGAAACCTTAAAAAACAGCCTAAAGTTACATCTCCAAAACCTCAGATAAAACCTGTTTTGTACAGATAACCGCGAATCTGTGAAGGTCATGATTGACCTTGACTTAACACTAGTAACTTGGTAAGTACTTACGTAAAGTAAATATTCATTCAGATGTGGCGAGAAATATCGCGCGAATTGCAGTAGACTGCGGAGCCGAGTAGCCCTGGCTCTCTAGAAAAGCAACATTTTCATAAAGAACGCTTTAATGTATGAAAACTACGTTATAGATTCGATAAACTACGTGATATTGAAGTGTCATTTCAACAAATTAGAGCGTTGTCTAATAAAAAAAACGACTCTCGCACTAAGTAATTTAATTCTAGCTTCACATCCAAAAAGAAATCCCGACTTAAGACATACATTCGTGGATCACACAAACGCTTGATTTCCACGGGGATCGAACTTGCAAAAGGTCGCGTAGAGTAGGTTTGACGTAGCGTCCTCAACCACTCGTCTATCCGCGCAGTCAGCATTATTGACGAACGATTTAAGTAATGTCACTTGATATCAAAACTGATGTATCATCGCCGTCAATATATTTCCAACTCGCACAATAATCGGTTTGTCTAAACAAACCTTTATATTAAGTAATGCTAACTTCACGGTTTGCACGTTCATGCAAAATAAGAGTCGTGTGCGTTATAAAGCATCCATTAATTAATAGCAGGAAAATAACAGTGACTGGCACGACTCTGAACGAGTGAACAAAGGTTAACAATTATTCCTTTTTCGGTATGGGTTCTGTAGACTCATCATTTTTTTTATTACTATTTTCTTAACCCATTATGACCCACAGTAAGGGTTAGTCGTTTCACGATGCTCTATCCTTCGCCATCTTCGAATAGTATCAGTTTTAGACTGCAACTATAGTCTAACAATACCAGTTACTAAGTAACTGAGGTTAATGATCGACCGTTCAAATTCACCCTACAGTTGGAAAAAGTGTTTTCCATTATGTTTCATCTATCAATTTCCCCATTATATCAAGATAGTGAAAACTAACACGTCAAGGGTAAGGTTTTCCGTATAAGGCTTTAAACTTAACCAAATGACGTCACGAGTAGATTATTAGGTGAAGGTCATTGAGGTCGACATCGTCCAAATAGAAACAGATGCAATGATTTAAATAACAGTTTTTTATGTTCATATTATGTTTTATCGTTCTATCATAATCGTAGCTATGTACGTCAATTCTTAGAAAAACTTATTACAAAGTTTATGAAGGGAAAAACACCGGTGGCTATGGTGTTCAGAATTTATTTTTTTAAAGGAAAACATATTTTTTAAAGTCTTTTAACAAATTAAAATCTACTAAAATGGAGAAAATAGTAATAATAACAAGCTTGGTGAATCTATTTTGTATGTATTTATATTATCACATAAAATTTCACACCATTTCATTTGTGGTTATATAGACATAAAAAGACCATTAGTTAAAGATATATTTTATTTACTTATCCTTATTTTTATGTTACATTGGTTACAAGAGTTTTTAGAAAAGAAAAACAAGGTTTTTGCCGATGATTTAAATACCTAGACAGATAGAGTGTAGACTATTTACACACCTGTGCCTATTATTATGATCCTACCGTTTGTTTCAAGCACAAAACATTTTATTTAACTCTACTTCAGTTAATTCTACTAAAATTATAAACGCGAACGTTTGTATGTATGGATATCTGTTGCTCTTTCATTTAAAACAGATACATTTAGTTTGTATCTTGGATTTTTTTGTTATTTATTTAATTATCACACTAATCTACCATTACAGGTTACTTAACCTAATGCGGTAGCTAGGACTAAACAATGGTCTAAGTATTTATGTGAACTATTGTTTCAAAAATTGAATTATTATACACAACTAACTAATTAGTTAACTTAACTCATTAACTCATAGGAATTTTTATCCCGATTTTATATTCCCCTTTGATCATTTTCGATTTATAGCGGGCAGAAACGCGGGCAACAGCTAGTAAAACATACATAATGTATAATTGATAACAGTAAGGAATCCCGTATTGCTAATATAACCGTTTGAGATAAAAACGAGTTTCCTCGAATGATTATCAAGTAACGGTTACGTTAACTCGTTAAACGTTAATTAAAGTGCTAAATATCATTTTGCGTTATAGCAAAATTGTATTTATATTGAAGTACTCGATAATTCGTCATCATTTTGATATTGAACCTTCTGTCATTCCGGGGAAATCCTCATAGGGATCTTGACCCTGAAGAACAAGACAAGTGTTAGAGACATACTGTGGACTCTTTCTGGCTTAATCCACGAGAATGCTTGAACACTTTGGTTTTCCCTTGCACCTTGGTGTAAATGAACGTGATGCAAATTATATTTATATTTAACTAATTATATTTTGGATTAATGCATTGTTAACTTTTTGTAGTTTTTGCTGCCTTCTAAATACGTGAGCAATGAGTGAAAACTAAGCAAAATATCTGGCTTGGAATCGCTATTCTAGAGACACTAATTGACATGTTTTATAGCTCTCAGTAAGTGCAAATTATACCTACTGTATTAATAGTAAACCGCAACACAAACAAAAACTTATAATTCAATTGGGTTTTTATACTAAGGAAAACTCATTTTTAGGAAGCCAAGTAAGTGTTAGGTACGTACACAGTTTATGTTTAAGCTTATAATTTCAAAAAATCTTTTTTCAACAATATGATGTCTAGTCGAAATGAAATTACTTTCAAACCACTGACATTTGAACCAAATAGAAAAAAAATAAAACATTTTAATCCGTCTTTAAGCTACGGAACTCTACAAATAAAGGTCGTTTGTGACTAACAGCAAGCAAGGAGGACAGAAGTAGAAGCAAATCTTTTGTTTGTTCAACGAACCACAGAACTGTTGTTTTAATGATACACTGAGGCAATACGTGAGCTAACGGCTTTGCAAAGATCAAAGATTCATGCCGTGTGGCGTAACTATGTCGTTTGAAGCTATAAGCAAATATATCGAACAAGCTGTTGCCCGCGGGCCCGTCCGTTACAAATCGAAAATGATCGGGGTAAAAACTATGTTGAAAATGTTCGGATACCCGATTTGATTAAACACAGTACAAGAAAACAACGGGGACAATAGAATAATATAGTTCGGTGATATTCTTAATTTCTCGTGTAAACAAACCATAGCGCGATTCAGGATTCATCTAAAAACTAACAACGCCATCTATTGAGGCACTGTGTAAACTTTTTCTTAATACATCTTGGCGAGTGTTATTCTTGGTTTTAAAATATCTATGTACAAAGTTTCGTCTAGATCTATTTTGTGGTTTTTGCGTGAAAGAGAAGTTATAAACAACACACACATAGAAGCTTTTATAATATTTGTAGGATGGTTTTGTAACAAACAATATGAAGGATTAGAATAATATATATATTATATTAATAGAATAATAGGTTTCCGTGAGACTGATTCTTAATAATTACTTATTTAGTATCAGTTTAATCACGCGTATTTATCGGGATCGCCCGACTAATTTTGGTCTTAACCGGAGTCCTCAATCATAAGCTGACAGGTCTGCTCATTTTGGAGGACTCTCCATAAAAAATAAGCGTAAGTAAATCCATTCAATAAAAATAGAACAATTATTGAATAGAATTATTTTTTGACAATATACAACAATTGGGATGCCGGGTCTATTGTTACACCATGATAATCTTATCGCTTTTTACTCTCAAATGGTATGCTGATACAATAAAGAGGAAAAACGAAAAAAAAGGATTTTTATTGAATTTGTTGTATCCTAAATTCTGTATAGGTAAAACTCGGCCGTCTTTTAAACATACTCGTAGCTTCTGTGCAAGGTAAAAAACAACTCAGGCGTAGTTTTGGATCCAACCGAGACTCCAAGCGAGATATTTCGACTTTGAAACTAGTCGGGCGATTCAAATACGGGTAAACTATCTACGAGCATTAGCCATAACTATTATAATCTTGTTTGTGTTTTTGCGATGAACCTTTATCCGTCGTATAGTAATTTGTTTCGATAGCGCGGAAACAGGTAGTGATTAACGTGCTAAAATTCAACCTTGAACGTTGTTTGCTCATGTATGCTTGTGTGAGTCATTGCTCACTTTCTTCCGATAAAGAATGCTGTTGCGAAAATTATACCCATTTATCGTACTTAGCACTTTCAGCAATGAAAGTCTTCGCGAATTAGAATACAAGAATGTTTACATTACAAAGATTGGTTATAAAAAGTGAAAACTTTGTTTAGTCCAAAGTCAGTGTTATTTTTTGTTTGTCTGCGGTTGTGACAGTTTGATTCCGTGGTTATGACGCGACAGTTTTTTGCTGTAAATAGAGTATAAAACAAAGAATTGAAACTCATCCAAGCTTTAATCTAACGAATTTAAACTGGAATGTTAAATGGAAAATTCAACCTTTTTACCGCTCTGTAATGCACATATTCGTTTACCCAATTCATTTCCTTCAAATTCTCGTGATTTATGTGCATTATGATTCATAAATATGGTGAATTTACTATTAACTTACTTTGATAATTATACTAATTGACAATTTTTATAAATAAGATGTTGTCGAAAACGATCCCACGGGATAAAATTGTAATAAAAACTATCTTGTGTTAATACAGGTTATTAACTATCTGCGTACCAATTTCGGAAAAATCCGCTAAATAGTTTTTGCGTGAAAGTATTTAATTAGTAGCATTGATTAACTTAGCGTCTAAGCATACCTACTTCTTAAACTTCTGACGTAATTAAATGCGGTTTTGTTGTATTTTTTGCTTTTATTGTTTAGTCTTAGTAAGGTATCACCTTCACTATGAAAAGTTATTTTTAGGCGTGATTATTACCTTATTTTGGTACCGGCCATGACCTTATAACTACCAATTCATGCTTTGCATCTCATCCATTGCCCGTCGGAAGAGTCAAAGCTTCTTGTATCAAAGGTCAGAGTGAGCAATGAACGATGTTTGGAAAGGTCATGGTAAATACCCTGAGATACATGAAGGTGATTTTTTATCGATTTCTAGGAAAATTACATAATAAATCAATATTTGAAATTTGGCTTTATCTTTTCGTACATATACATATAAATCTTGTGACATGTCGCGGCAGTAAAATAAAACTCATCTCACAGTCAAAAACACCCAAACTCGGAACAAGCAATCACGGATCATACAAAGTCTTAACAAAGTCGTAACAAGTGGTGACCTCAGCCACTGGGCAAACTGTGCAGCCAAGAATCATTAAAATTAAATTGTTATTGTGTATCTCAAGTATGAGAAAACCTGTGAAACCTCGGAATCCCCGCACTTCCAAACTAATACAGAATTTGTAGTCTATTAATCTGTAACTATTTAAAAAATCAACTTCATTCAGACCAAAAAGCTAGCAAACAAGTTGACAAACAGATATTTTGTAAGTAGACAAATACACAAAAGCTTTTGATTTCGTTTTGTGTTTCTTTTTTCTTCATGTAGGTATTTAGGTATATTAAAGCAAAAGGTTTTTAATGTATTCTATTCTCGTCGACGTAAGTCCCCAATTCGTCATGTCAGGCAAACATATTTCTTAACTAGCTGAAGCCCGCGACTTCGTCCCCGTGGGTAGAAGATATAAGTTGTGATTTAGGTATACCTGTCCGGTTTTTTTTACACATTTTCCATTATATCTTAGCTGTTGCAGTGATGATTTATAGCCTAAAGCCTTCCTCGATGAATGGTCTATACAACACAAAAAGATTTTTTCAATTTCGACCAGTAGTTCCTGAGATTAGCGCGTTTTAACAAACAAACAAACTCTTCAGCTTTATATATTAGTATTGATTACTATTGCGCTTTTCGTTGCAAAGAATGAGCATTAACAATTATGTGTGACAATAAACATTGGTTTATCTCATAAAATTAACTAAATTTATTCGGTCAAAATGTTGCGTGAACATTAATATAATCGTGTAATTACCTAGAGATAATCAATTAACCAGTAGTAGCTTTGAGACTTAGGCATACTAAGACATGGTTCTGTACCTTTTGCATTAGTTTAGAATTAGATTAGAATATTATTTATGGAATTACAGCAGTGATTCTTAATGCATACAATGTTAGGGTACAATGGCGGTCTTATCGCTATAAGCGATATCTTCCAGACAACCTTTGGATGGACAGGAAAATTATCATTATGTACAGAAGTAGATGGTGCACTATTGTTAAAAACATGTAAAGGTATACATACATAACACAGAAATAAGAAATAAAATGAATACATACAATAATCAGATAATCAGTGTTTAAGATGGCTACTTTAAAGAAAGGAGATGGTCTTTTACCAGTTTTTTAAAGGTGCTAAGTGTTTGAGCCTTTCTGATTGATGCATTCCAAAAAAAAAACAACTATTTAAGTACTCACTACTTTTTACTTCGTTAACAGAAAATGTAAGTTAAATAAATAAGTAAACAGATGTGTATAAAATAATTGGGTCGAGTGTTGCGATGTCGCAAACGTTGGATGCATCGGCATTTCTTGCAATGCTTTGCAACATTTGCGTGTCTGACTTTGATTGCAGTGAAATTACACACCTAAATCACGCTATGTGTTCTTTTTAGGTAAGCAGGAACTAAAATAAGATATGAGTGATTCCAGTCGAATATAGATAGGTGGAAAAAGTACCTATGAGTAAATGGAAATATCATATGAATTTCCACAATGCCATCTTCTCTCCAACTTAGCATTTTGTAGGTTCTGTAATGAGGTGTAGAAATCTGATAAACATGTAAATATTATTGAATGATATAGTATATTCCCAGACACAAGGTGGGAATCGAACCCACCACATAAGGTAGGATTGCAGATAGGGCTAGGGCTAACCACTAGTCCAAAAGGCCAGTAATCATTTTCGAGATAAAGTATGATGAGCCGGCTGCAACGGCATGCAACATGGCTGCAAGCCTAACTGGGCAGCCCAAATGGGCTAGATGGAACTACTTCCGACTCCCTGTAACTCATAGATAAGAAAATGATTAATCAGAGAGGAAATATGACATTATTTTGAATTTTTCCTAGTTTTTAACAAAGAGGTGATTAAGATTTGTTTTGTACGCGATAAGGTCTGTACCCTGCTTTGAAACTGTTTAATTCAAATTTTATAACTATTTCGATGACTTTTCTTGTGTACAATGTGCTAAAATTTTTATTGCGAACATATCATGTTACAATTAAAATTTTTAAAATTACAATTGTAATTAACATAATATGTAGTGTTGAGGATGGAGTGTTTTTTGGATGGAGATATAACTACCTGGTAGATGTCTATGAACAAAAAAACATTATTATATGCAGCAATTTTTTGACTACAATCACAATAGTTTGACCTCGGATCGTATCTAAGCGCACAATACGCTAATGTTTCAGTTAACATTGAGTTAATTACTTACTTTGTAAACTTTATAAATGCATATTTAGTTAAGAGTATATTTAGAAGCTTATTTCGGTACAATCATAATTGAGACAATAGTTATTGTACAAAAACGACGACGACGCTAGAAAATCTTTCGAAATTAATAGTGAAATGACTTTTGCACTAGCAACAAACGTCATTTTGACAGCGACAAGCTTCCTCGGTGCTCTTTTTGTGGAAAAGTAACGGCGCAATCATTTTCATAGCACACAGCACACATACCACATTTTAACATACCTACATGTTCGACAAGTGACGTAATTTTGACTATTTCGTTCAAAATATTTGCGATTCTTCAGTGTTAACTATTGGAGAATGTATATTTTCTATAGACCCCGCCCACACGCGTACACAATTCGCATTCATGAAGTTATTTCTATACATTGACAATGGTATGAAATATTTAATTGTATGCAAATAATATAAGTACGATAAACCACACTACTTTGAATTGTGACTTCCATACATTTGAGCGATAGTTTCGATATTAAATTTTTAAGAGATTTTCGATATTAGATAGTTTATAAGCAGATTAACACATAGGAAAGGTTTTATTCCGATTTATGTTCCCGTGGGTTCATTTCCGCGGGCAACAGCTTGTTTCCAATACAAGTACTGGTGATACATATTCCGGAAGGAATTACAAACTAATTAAATCAATAAAACTCTTTTATAATTATACGTCAACCACTCATAATTATGTTGACGCGGAAAACGTCCATTCACAATAAACTTGTCCTTGGTTCTTCGTAATTCACCGTTAGCAGTAACGCTCCTGAATACATAAGTATTTTAAACTTGGTCGCAGAGTCATTGTACCCATAGAATATATTATAATACACTCTTGTTATTTTGGAATTTGTGAATCATTCTTGTCCAATGCAACCGGTTTTTTTTTTGCAAATGTATTTTTAGGGAGATTGAATCTTCTTTCTTCCTCTTATTTCTTTTGTTTTTAAGAACGTTCACCTGATCGGAACGTAAATGCAGTGTCATTTTTAGCTTGTGTAGGTGTGTCCAAATATACGTCGTTTATGCTTCAGCATTATTTGTAATATCAGTAAAAATCCCTTTGGAAACTTTAAAATACATTGCATTAACTTTTACTTTAAAGCACGCCAAACATTTTTTGTGAAAATATTGTGCTCATATGATGAAGGGGTGTCTAGTTAATGCCTTTGAAGATCCACGGCCCTAGTCCACCATATATTGACCTCTACACCATTTGTTTATTGTGAAAACTTCTTACAAATAAAATTCTCATGTTCAATGTTTGTTACCATACTGCTCCAAAACGATTTGACCATTTTCTATGATTTTTTATTCATATTTAATAGGTCTGTGAATCGGTCTAATCAATACAATAATTTCTCATTATTAATCAAACATATTTAATAGGTTTTCTAAACCAGATATTCTCAGAAATAATTCATATTGCATCAAAAAGTTATCCCGATCAGCTAGTTAACAATAAAATTTTAATATTGATCCGAAGACAATAAGGCTTGTCCAACTTTCACTCGGACATAGCATAGCTTTCGGAAACCATCTCTTCACTAAGTTTGGTCACGGCATGCTAATGACGGACAGATTCAGATGCGATATGCGCACATTACCATGTGTTAGCGTGAAATCGAAATTTGCATGCTCGTGCGTGGGTTAATGAAAATATTCATTGATCGAGTGGGAATCGGAAGATGGCAGGAGATATGGACAGCCGGCCAGAGTGGCGCTGAGCATGCGCGAGCGATCCCGTGGTTCAGAGTCAGGCAGTTGAACGGGCCCAGGATGTTTTTAGTCGGTGGGAGTCCTACATATCCCAACAGCATGCCCTTGGCGTGGGTTGAAGTAATTATCGTTAAAAAAAGTAGATATGGGTAGTGGGTTAGAAGTCTGATGAAGCAGGGCTAGCTTGATATTATCCTTATATCTGTTGAAAAAGGAAGGGTCGGCAAAGATAACTCGGTGGTATGACCGTTAGACTGCCAAGTAGAAGGCACCAATTTAAAAACATTTGACATGTGACTTGAATTTTTTTGGAACCCCAGCGACACAAAGATTACTGTTTTTAGGGCTTTTTAAAAAAGTAATTATCTCTTACTAAAAATCGTTAGAAGCTTAGCTTTTTCATTAATCTTTTCCCAACTAATATGGAACCGTAAAATTTACTTTTGGTCAATTATTCGTCCTAATAATCCTAATATATTGTTTTCGTCATCTCCTCCCATCTTATACTCGGCTTACTAGACCAAGCTGCATAGTAAAGTGCGAAGATATACTATATTCAGTGCCAATTGTTCCAAGTCAATTGATACTATTGTCATCTTAATCAACTTTCGATTCTGTAATCCGACTATTTTCACTTGCACAACAATGGTTGGCAGTGACCCACTTGATGGACGAAATAAGGGTCATTAGAAAGTACGAGATTAGTGTCGTGAATATTTTAATGCTGATTGTCATTTGTTTGGTGGACCATTGAATAATGTGATTTCTAATATTATTGTATTGTTTCAACTTGCTACGTGTAACGTCTTAAAAGTGCCAGGAAAACGGCCTATTTGAGATAAACACTTTTGACTTTGATTTTGAGGCAGTCATTAGAAAATATGTGGGATTCACTTGAATCCGGTAAATTGCAAGTAAAACAAAAATGATAAAAAGGAAAATTTTTATACAGAATTCAGTAGAGTACTTTTATTTTGCATCCAACAAAATTAACGGAGTTGATTGTGTAAACTTCTCAATACAGTTTTTTTCTAAAAAACCGTTTACAACAACAAAGCGATACAATTCTAGTGAAACATGTAAGAAGGTCTTATTAGAAGTATTACCTACCTCTGTAGAAATGCTTCGATAAATCATAGGTTTACATAAATACAGGTCCATCTCTAACAAAAGCAATCATGGGAATAGAATAAAGAATAACTGTTAAACATATGTTTGTAAAATTCACTTTCCGTTGTGAATTACAGCACAGCTGTCATCGTGTGATGTAACACGTGACTGTGGGAAGAATATTCTATGGATTCGTGCTGACGATGGGAAACACTCGAATACCTACATTAGTATGTCTTTACCCTTTGTTTAGATACAAAACGTTGTAAGGAATGGAAATTATGTTGTATTTCAATCGGATACACTCGATTGCACGGATAGCCGACCGGTATATCGACCTTCTCGTAGGAGAAAAGCATTCGTGTAATCTACGAATATTTGTCCTGAGTCTGGGTGTCTTTGAGCATGTAATTTGACTTAAATGTTTATAAAGCCCCCAGCGACAAAAGCATTGATTCCTTAGTGCAGTAGACGTCTTTCAAAAAAGAAAATTTGCCTAAAGAAAGCCTCTAATTCTGTACAATAATTGGTTACGATAAAATTGACATTTTTTAGTTGTAGTTTAGTTCAAGCACCAATTAAGTATAAAGGATATACCGATGTCCGTTTCTCGTTCAATGGTCGTTGACGTAAAGTCATGTCTAGCCATTTAACCAGTCAAAGCGTTTCCGTCCCCAATAGGCATTGTATCTAGAACCTTGTGCTTAATAGCTGTGCCAAACACTTTTAGGAACTACGGAACTTTTTGGTCTGACCTCTTTATTCATTCAGACATTCGAGTAGGAAATTGTAACTAGAAAGGTGTTTTTAAAAACCAATAGAATTGCTTTATTCGTTCCTGAAAATTGGTTACGGGCAAGTGAGACACAACATTGTGGGTTCCGCACTACAAGACTAACCAGGCCCGGTAAAAACATCCACTTTCTGTTTCGTCATGGATCTTATTGACAAACGAGAGGATTGGGTCTTGAAATTAGTCAGAATGGAGTTATTTTTATAATTACTTTTGTAAGGGTGATTAGATGCACCGTGCTATCGCTCCGCCCCGTCTGCTCATGATTTAAGCACTCCGGTTGGGTCCGAGCAATCCCGATTAAACCGTTGCATCTTGAACGAGGAAACATTGCTTCTTTTCTAGATACCTATGTAAAATACATTCTTAAACATAACATAACTT
The DNA here is from genome assembly GCF_003590095.1 of Trichoplusia ni. Classification (NCBI taxonomy): domain Eukaryota; kingdom Metazoa; phylum Arthropoda; class Insecta; order Lepidoptera; family Noctuidae; genus Trichoplusia; species Trichoplusia ni. The sequence goes on from NC_039497.1 coordinate 6,080,167, forward strand.
TCTCCCACTAAGTTTTCTCTTTCATAAAATAATATTATTGTATCATGGGAATAGTTTGAAGTTATGTGAATAGTTTTATAACTTCACCAGTGTGTTATTAAATCCGCAGATTTTATAACTTGTCGTTAAACTAATCAATAGCAAGTTGAGTGTAAAAAATAATGTAAATTGTTGTAAAATCTAAGGTATTGTGTTACGGTTGGGACAATGATGGTGTTACTTAGTTATTAAATATAGGTTGCATTTTAAAACAAATTGTTCATTACAAATTAATAAAGAGCATAATTACCGATTGATGAAAATCTTACAGCTACTTGAAAGTTCACAGATGAAATATTTATGTTGCCGCTATATATAACAAATGAAAATAAGCATAGAGGTTAAGTTACAGTTGGTACGGTCATATTTGACAGGTAACTAATTTTTGTTGGAAATTTGTTTTTCGTCAGGCAAATTGTAAGGAAGCCTATTTTCGTAAAGGATATCATTAAAAGATTCCTAATGTTGTGGGTTAAGTGAAAGTGTTCTAAAACCTACCTATGTTCTATCTTTTGCACTTTGAGTACCGGGGCTGCGATGACCCTTTGTAGGTAATAATGACTCCCGCGCTAAGAAATTTGAACCTTGTCGAAGAGAGTTTCACAAATATTCAAGTCACACTCACAAATACACCTATCCATCAAACTTTATTTTTGATAACGAAATCAAATAAAATCTAAGTCATTATACTATTACACTCTTCACTTTCCTGCACGGTTCGATAAAATTTTATTTTTGTCATTTGTTTTGGGCCTTGGCAAATTTTTCATAGAAACATCACATTTTATACTTATAAAGATCATATTCTCACTATTGAGGGTTAATCTATCACTTTGGCTTACCTTGCCTTGAATAACATTTGCTTTTGCATTAACAATTTAACGATAAAATAGTTTAATTGCTTAGTTTAAGTAATTTTTCAAACAAGACAACAGAAGTCATGAGACTTTAAAACAATAATAACACTTCAAAAAGCTTTACTTGACACATAATTAAGCGTAATCACTCCACTCTAGTCAACAAATAAACAATTCACCTCGCTCGGGAATGGAACCGCGACCCGTAGCGGAAGGCCACCACTGCACCATTACGGTGTAATTTCCCATGATTTGTCGTTGTAGCGTGCGAATCACGAATTATACCATCATTCTGTTATTGTGAAAATGGCATGCATAATACGATTAGGGCTGGCTATGTAGAGCGGGTAATCGTTTAATATTATCGATAAAACGTAAAAGAGCAATTCAAAAATGTTATACCAGCACAACTGTGAAATTAAATGCAAGTAATGCACAGGACCGTAGAAATTGGCACGAAAAAGGGGAGCCCTATGCCCAGCAGTGGGAGGATAAAGGCTTTAGATGATGATGATGATGAATAGTTCCATCATCGGAATCAGATCGCTCAACTTTGACTGCCAAATTACACAAATGATATTGAAAAAGGAAATCGAAACGAATTAGGTTAAACGTCTAAAATGGACGCGTCTTAACGACCGCGCCTTGGTTATTTATTGTCAAAAAAAGAAACAAATAAATTGTGAATTGAAGCTTTATGGATAAGAAGAAGATAACATCGCTAAGAACTGCTACTTTTTAGCTTTTCATACCCAAAGGGTAAAAACGGAGCACTATTACCGAGTCCGTCTTTCCGGCTGTGTATGACCGTCCGTCTGCCCAGGCTGTATCACTTGAACCTTTACAGTGAGATAGTTGCAGTTGTCATTGATGTCATATTTCTGTTGCCGCTATAACAACATTTACTAAAATAAAGATCGGAGTTAAGGTACGCTTGGTAAGGTCATACAACCGTTCCTCATCGTTATGTTAACGATTTCTTTTAATTTTGTTTCGCGAGTCCGACTCGAGCACGGACAACCAAAAAAGGGAAAAAGGTATTTTTAACTATTATATATCTTTTCTATTAAAAAACTATTACTCAATCAACACGATAAAGATACTTTAACTTTGACTTTAACTATGAATGACAGCCCTAACTACTATTACTAAAATTGCGTCACTACAATTACTATAAAACCACATGTAAAATATGCGTAATTCCTAAAACTGTTTGAACTTGAGCAAAATGTCGCGATTAAGTTTATTGAATGATTATATTTACCAGTACCTAGGGTAAAACCCAAGATTAACCTACAATAACTATTAAAGTAATCGCTTCTCCAGTATTTGAAAAGGAATTAAAAAGATCAATTAAACAGCGACAAAATTGTTATTTATTGTTATTTTTAATGTAAGTATGACTTTACTTTGAATTTTTAGTTCAATACATTTCAGCGATTGCTTTACAATATAACCCCTACACAATACCCCTAGTGAAAGACTGTTTGTCAGAGGCCCTCGCTTCTTAATACCTAAAACGACTGTCAAAGGTGTACAACTATAAGCCGGGACCAACAATTTAACATGCCTTCCGAAACTCGGAGGAACTCGATATGACATACGTAAACGTAGATGGGGGTAAACCATTTATGGCATAACCCTCGCATAGCTTAACCTGTGATCGATCAACTTGTGCCGTGGTAGCTTCGGCATGAGCTCCTCTAAAATAAATAGATAACAATACCACAAATGACAAATGATACGACGACATATAACAATGTCCCACTTTATTATAAAATCTACGTGAGCGAAAAAAAAACAATAGTGTTGAATAAATTATGCAAGTACTTGAAGCAAGCTGCCTTTTCATGCTCCTATTAAAAGCATACAAGGCAACATTGTAAAGCAACCTACGATTACATTATCCACGTGTCTTTAAAAGACAATAACAAAAGTTATTTACAAAACTCGACCTTATGCGTCTTGTTATAAGGTATGTTTATCAGGGATTGAACAATGGTGGGCTAAGACCGCGACCTGACGGATATTAGCGCTCACTGAATTACATCTAATCGTTCGGCCTTCATTCATTAATGAACTATCATCAGAGCTCGGCTGGTCACGTGTTGGCCATCATGTATAATCACATGTGGAATACTGAGGCTCGTCAAACATAGACACAAATCTTAGGTAGACGTCGCTTTATTTTGTTATCATGAATCTTGATCGAAGGAAACAACAGAAGGTAACAAAAACGTCATAGAAATAGAATAAGATTGAACAGTTGTACTGAAGAGTTTAGGCCTTCGCCTTAACTCTTAAATTACTTTCCAAGTATGGTAGAAGATTTAAGAAAGAGGATATAAGAGGCCAATACATCATCATCTGCCTAGCCTTTTCCCAACTATGTTGGGGTCGGCTACCAGTCCAACCGGTTTCAGCTGAGTACCTGTGTTTTACAAAGAGCGACTGCCTCCTCAACCCAGTTACCTGACACCCCTTCGTTAGACTGGCTGTCAGACTTTTTCAAGCTTCTGACTACCTGTTACGACTGTCAAAGATGTAGGAATAACAGCTGGGACCCACAATTTAACGTGCCTTCCGAAACACGGAGGAACTTGCTATGACAAAGATGGTCACCCATCTACGGACCAACCGCGCCAGGCATAGCTTGATCTGTGATCGAATCACTTATGCGGTTATAGCACAGCCACGAGCTCCTCAATACATAATAGTTTCTTTTTATTTGTAAGGTTACAATAGGGATTAAGTCAAGACCATAATCTGCTACTTACAGCGTACAAATATTCTACTGTCTAGAACGAAAAAGAAAAAGAAAATGGCGGTCTTGATTATAAAATACAAAACATCGAAAAAAAAATCCAAAATTCTTAACCACAGACCTCAATCATTTAATATTTCCCCCTAGTCCCTTAAAATGGGACAAAACTTTTATGACAAAAACCGTATAGTCCTTAATCGTCTAAGTCATCCGCGAACACTTCCAACCTTGTCCACACGAATCCGGTTATTACAATAGACAAGACAAGTGCTAGGAAGTTTCGCAAGTCCCTTTGAAGTCCGCTAAATGTATACATCATTGTTTGTGTCCGTAGAACTGTACACATTACCTCCTATGAAACCTAACTCGAGTAAACATTGCTAACAATTCAATTCACAGTTTTCGTTGCGAAATATCTCGTACCTTCGTTTGGGAAACTGTGGTTCAACCTTTGTTTTTTAATAACTTGTTAATCTGCATTCTCATGATTAATCGCAAGGTTGGTAGCTTAATATACATTTGAACGCTTATTTCTTTTTTATCTGGCCCACTGAGCGAGCATAGATTTTGGGGTCGCCTATTGTCCGGCAGTAAGACATCACTGCTGGGCAAAGGGCTCCCCCACAATCTTCCACGATTCACTATCATGGGATACATGGAAACACGTAAAAAAAACGCTCTTGATTTTGAAGACAAATAAGAACGACAAACCTCTTTTTTAAAGGAACCACAACTTGCTCTAGTACTTACAATAGTAGAAATAACTGTTTGAACCTTATACAACTAAGTTCTTTTAAACCTTGCGTCGCCGTTTGCTTGTCTTAAAAAAACTAAAAGTGTAATAATATCCATAGATCTTGTTTCATTACAAAACTTTATCATTAGATATTAATCTTAACTATCCGAGTAGGTAGCGTCACTTGTGTGAGGCGAAAAGTGCTTAATGACCACCGGGGAAGCCCACGAACCGTAATAACAAAACATTCACGTGTTTTTTGCAAAATTATCGTAAATAATTAGATTCTTTATAAAAAATGGCAGACAACTGAACGTTTTGTTTGTCATTATGAATGTAAACATAGCCATATATAGCCATACAAACGTACACTGTCTTATTTAATACATTGCCGCAGTCATTTTATAAGAGCCCATTTCATATAGGTCATCTTAGTAAGGATACAGAAGGCCTACTCTAAAAAAGAAATACTTTCTTTCTTGCTGCACGGCTACCCGAGTGGTTAAGTCATCACGCAAAAACCGTTGTGTGATCCACGAATGCTTGTCCTGCGTCTGGGTGTCTTTGTGCATGAGACATGAATTTTTGTGATCCCTTGCGCGACACAAGGATTATAATTATTGTTGAAAGAGACTTTCTTTAACAAAGGAAAAGACTAGCAGCAGTCAACAGATTGTTTCTATTCCATATATAAAAGGGTGTCAGCTAGATAGTGGGTAGTCTGCTATCCAAGTTAGACCAACATATTTCACCCGGAAGAGGAAAAGGAAGGCGCGATAACAATGTAAACACAACAAAAAAACTCACATCAAATTAAAATAATTTTAATACGTAAATGTTTACAAAAAAAAAAAGCAAATTATATTTACAAAACCTTGTAGAGTAACTAATACACGCATTTCCTTCAATTATCGACATTACTGAACGAAATAGAGACTTTAATAATAATCGCTTGCTACGTAACCGCGTACCATGAAACGCGATAGTTATATAAGGTGAGCTAATGAGGGCTGTGGGATAAGTTATGACGAGAAAAATGATGTAGTAACGTGGTACAAGTTAGTGACTTAGTGAAGGTGATGATTCTCTTAATAGCGAAATAAAAGGAACTTTGTGTTTTTAATTTTAATTGCTGTCTCTTACTAATATATAGAGGGAGAAGAGGGCAGAATTAAACTGCGAGTTTGAAGCAGGAAATAGACTAAACATAATCGAGTTTTCTAAAATCGTTTGCCGTCAGCCTGTATTTGTATAAATTTTTTATAACTTAATATATATTATAACTAAATTCTTTGTAACTTAAACCCCTTCACTATTATTATTATTTTCGGGATGGAAAATCATCAAATGACCCATACTTTGTGGTCTACAATTTATCATAGGTCGTCATTCAAAATGCCTTTTTACAACTTTTCTTTACATGCACAATACTTACGAAGATCTCTGTCACAATGTATTTTGTTTTTCCTTAAGAAGATATATATATTATATATATACTACATACATGTATACACATGAAGAAACAGTTCCATGACATGTTTGAGCCAAAACTGCAAAAAAAAAAGACTTGCAGTTTTATTTTCGTGCCGTTCTCTGGTTGGGAGAGTCGTTGACCCTTACGCAAGATAAAATATCAGTGAACATTGCACATTATGCGTTTTTGAGTCATATTCAAGTATAATTGTGGATGTGGATGTACTGTATAATATTTATTTCATTTTTTCACGTTTTTTTTTAATTATAAGGTAGATTTATAAAATCATACAGCCAACGATAACTTTCTTATTGTAAGAATGACAATATTTCTAATTAGGAATCCTCCTTCAATAGTTCAATAGTCCTCTTTCACGCAAAAATCCCTTAACGGTTTTAGACGAAACTTGGTACACAGATAGTTTATAAGCAGGATTAACGCATCGGACCTTAATTCCGACTTTATATTAACTTGGTATAATTTTCGATAAAAATCAGTATTTTTCTTCATAATTGTATCACATGATTCTATGAGCAGGAAATTAAAACTCTTGTTATAAAACAAAGTTTAAAGTGTAACTGCTTCTAATCACAGTCATAGGTAACGTACAATAATTGTGTAAACGATGCAAACACTCGCTTATCTTATATGTTCAAGTAATGACAAACTCCAAACGGTTTTAGCTACGTGTTGATGCAACACTTACGTCATTGTCAACCTCTGTAACTAATGACAGAGCAAGCTGAGATATGAAAGATTTTATATCTAAGATTTTAATCTTTTCTTACATACTGGTCTTTATAACTAAATAAGGAAAAAAGTGCGGAAATTCAATATAATTGTGAGAAGGAATGTTGGATCAGAGTTTTCACTTGTAAATACTTAAGCCATTCATCATCATATCTACTTATTAGTAGCAACCATATTGCGTAATAAAAAGCTATAACAAAAAATGGTTATGTTGTGATCAACCAATTGCCAGTCAATGTAGATGATGAACTATAGACATGTTAAAACATATCAAACTGTTTAGCTTACATAGCTTGCCAAGTATACATCCTCTTGTACGTCTTATTTTTTCTAATTCAAAGGCACCACTTGGCACTTGCAAACGCCTAAAGAACTCAGATTACATTTCTTTAACTTGTTTTAAAAACAAACTAAAATGATATTTGAATCTCGAATCGATGATTCACAATGAGCAAACTCTGCTAACCATGCGTAATCATCCCCTCATAAAGAAAACGGTTTCTGCCCGGCAGGATGGTGGGTTAACTATAATTTTATTTATAGTTTTGACGTAGCTTAGCTGTCAGTGTAGTTCGGTTCACGTCAACTGCAGGTGAGTGAGTGCCGTTCGTGATCATTATCTCGTATTGTCAGCTAATTGCCCCGAATATGGGACAACGGCCAGGAGTAATTAACACGCCAAGTCCGCTGCAGTAGGTGGAAGTCACTGCTGAATATGTTCAAAATTAAATAATTTGTGTAATAAAATATTCACCAGATAAAATATTAGTTAGTACCATAATTTCTAAAATGTTAATAGGACATGGAGAGTCTATTATCGTTTTAAAAACGTTAGATAATAATAATATTGTAGTATCTCCTCTTTTTCAATGGTATCGGTCTCGATAGCTGTGACAGATGTCCAAAAGACTAACAAATAATCGAAGACTAAACTGTTATTAACCAATTATTTCTTTGATTAATTATTCAATAATTCATAATTATCACTTTTATGTACAAAATATAAAAGGAATATTATCTTTAGAGGGTTATGATCCTCTTAAACTTCAACATACGCTAAGTGAAAGGGATAGTAAATGAAAAAATACAGTATCAGAATGGTAACCCAGAGATGGGAAAAGACGCAAAGGGCGACAACCAAAATGCTAGGAAGATAACCTAAATAGAACTTCTGGAATGGATGAGAATTGAGAGGGATATATATTACTTAATGGAATTTTAGAGGAGGCCTATGTCAAAGGAATATCTAAAGATAAGAGTAGCGGTCCATAATAAATATTAAAAAAATGTTGTAATCTCAGCAATAAAGGCCTATCTAATATATAATCTCGTGTCACGGTGTACGTTATTGAAATCCTCCGAATCGACTCGACCGATTCTCATGAAACTTCGTAGAATCGGACAACATCTATTTTCCGAGCCCCTTTTTTTTATTCCCTAGAAATGTTGTACATGGCAAAACAACGCTTACGGGGACATCAAGTTTTATTAATAAAAAGAGAATATTTTTACATTCCTATCGTGTACATTCGAAACCCTCCTGGCACAAAGATACTGGTGTCTACAGGACTATCGCGCCTCCCACGCGCTTGACCTTTGACCCACAATAACATTATCGTTTACAACCCAATATATCACATTCACTGATAATGAGGATGCTCTTTTGTTTATGGTAGCTACAGACAATGAAAAATTTACTTGTGGAAGTCAGAAGCGAAAAGAGATTTAATTGCAGAATTGCTGATTTGTAATACTTAACTGTGCAAATTTTGCTGTCACTTTTAAGTCTATCTTTTTTTCGATTTTATTTTGACTTTAGTTTTGCAATAAGAGTTTACATCAAGAAAAGTCTGCGAAGCGAAGCGAAAGTCCATCGAGTTAATTTTGAGGAGTCTAGGCTTAGGTGTTGAGTTGAGTTTGTTTACGATTATTTTCTATCTTGTTAGGAAAGTTGTTGTATTGTTAAATCTCTACAGCACGGTGGTATCTAGGCTCAAATGGACATTCGTAAATTCCGTCATCGTCTTTTGTTTAGTGGCCCTTTGGAACTCGTTGGTTTATTACTGTATTTTGCGATCGTTACTTTCTAGCTTAAGAAATGTGTGGTGGGCTAATTCCAAAACTGATGTCAATCTTGAATTTTGAAAGCCTAGATTATTAAGTTCAATATATTCAATTACGGATCCTTCTGTTTTCAGGAACAAGATCAAAGATGCTGTGGAGATCCCCATCCTCACACGATGCTGCTTCTGCTTCCCGCTACGGAAAGGACTCGTCGCGTTTGCCTACATAAACTTGGTAATATTAGCTTAGCATTATGTTCTCATTCCTTATTCACAAAATCATCCTTGATTATTATGCTATTTATGTCAGCCTAAAGAGGAATGTACACACAAACAAACATCTCTAAATATGATCAAATACAGGGCAGTCATGGTCTGCACTTCCTTTCTTTAAACACTTTTGGTCTTCACAATTACTGATCCTCAACCATATTGCGCGTACTCTTATATTTCTACATTGACTCTGGGTGATGTCAAAGGGAAAATAAAGTTTAAGATACACTTATTTCATTCATCCTTGCATCAAAAAAACACACTTTCCATTACTTTCCTTACACTATTCTTACCCGAAGCGAGGTAGAGTACTGACCCTTCGACTATTTATCATTTTTTTCTTTACTATTTCAGGTGCTCACAGTGGTCGTGACATCGTTCCTCTCCCTCTACATATCGTACATAAGGAACTCGACGGAGGCTGACCAGGCGGCTTTAGCCTCAGAGTTCGCGAGACTGATCACCGATGTGGTAGCTCTTCTCATCGAAGTTATTATGACTGTGGTCTTCATCATCGCTTTACATAAGGTGAGATCTTTTTGTTTTATTGAGTCGTGATTGAGTACTAGTAGTGAAGACAGTGATGTCTATGTTGCTGCTTGACGTTTTTGTCGTGGCATAAAATGCCTTATAGAGAAAACTACGTATCTAATACTAAAATTGCAAGGAGAACAGTCAAGTACGATAAAAAAAACTGTTTTGTATCACACAGTCAACAGCAAAGACTATAAAACCTCGTCAACAGTGACAAAACTGTCTGTTCCACCTAACAGTTTTATATTTTTTAACCAATATTCTACATTAAGTGCGATATGTTGAGTATGAATATTAGCCTAGTGGCAGTGGCAGATTCATAATTATTTGATGTTTACTCACGACTATTATTTCACTTTAGATATCCTTCTTAGTCTTATTATAAAGTGCATCGGGGCTCAACAGGCAAGTGCCAGTGCAGTTAATTCTAGAGATGACGCCTCTCCTTCACAACAACGAAATGACACGTCGCCTTCAGTACATGGTATCTTCGTAACCTTAATACCTTAACCTTTGACCTGTTCCAGAAACACGTGTTGCTGATGAAAATCTACTTGTACTTCGAGATCGTGTATTCCATATTCGCCTTCGTGTACAGCCTCGCCTTCCTCGTCAAGGAGACTGCCAGTGAGCTGTTCCTAGTACTATTCCAATTGAGTAAGTTGTATTTGATTTGCTAAAAATAGATCAACTGTTACAGTAGAAGATGAAGGTATTCATTTAAAAGAGTAATTTAGGAAATACTTAATGCCAATTGCAGTATTATCCATGTTTCTCCAAGTTTGTAGTTTTAGTTGTGGGGTGAAAAAGTTGCTGACTTGATTCAACGCTAAGGGCACACCTCAGTGTTTCTACACTTGATAGTCAGTCCATTTTATGGGTTTCATCATAAATTCGTAATTGCGTCTAAAATTATACTTACCCATTACACATAAGGGCACTGAAGAACACTATACTTTATCTGCCGACAGTAAAATACATTTTTGTATAATTTCCAGCACTTCAAATGTACCTGGTGATCCTGATCTGGAGCTCAATAGTGAAGATGGAGCGAGATGGTTCAGTGAAGTACTCGCGAGAAAGAGATCCCGCCTAATTTACAAACTAATTAATTTAAAACTGACCAGCAACATAAAAACTACACGAAACATATTTTTATAACTATTTTTAGATATAGCAACATTGCGGGAAGTGTCAAACAATTCAAACTCGGAACGTCATTCTCATGGAAATAATGACAGAAGTTATAAGTGTTCCTAGTTGAAGGAATTGATTTTTATACCATGTTGAAAGTTTTCGTTGCTGTTTTAGTTTAATTATAGGTTTTTAAAGTATAAGATCTTAAAATAATTATTTACGACTACATAGAACGTAAAGAAGTTTATAAAAGTGTAAATATTAGATTTTATATTCGTATGTTGCAACATTGCGGCTTGATCAATTAAATGGCACTGTAGTTAATTTAGGGACTTATTTTATTTCTTAAGACAATTTAATTGGTATTAGGCGCATTTGATACTTTTTTAAAGTCCTTTTTTATAATTTTACGAAAGCTGGCACTAACGCTTACCGAGCGGGCTAGCTTCATGCGGCCCGGAAGTATCCCGGAGAATCGTGGAAGGATTTGTAGGAGGCCTTTGCCCAGCAGTGGGACACAGCTAGATGAAAAAAAACTTTATCACTATTTCTTCTTGGCGCCCGCGTAGGACAAGCACTCGTTTTAGCCACAAATGCTTGTTCGGAGTCTGAGTTTTTATTCTTGTGACTTGAACTTTTTTGAATAGAATCAAATTCCTTACAGTTCGTTTAAATGTTGGTTTACTCTTTACGTAGCGGGTGTATAAATAATAATCTTGTTTTTTTTTAGAAAATAAAATTGTTAGATGCCTTGATCGAGTACAGAAAACAAATAAATAGCTCTAAATTTAAAAGTGATACTAATTACGAATATGATTTAATTATTAAGTTACCTCTACCATATTTTTTCAGCGCTAGATTAGTTAAACATATTCGTTAAAGTAATGTAACTAATTTTCATAATTTATAATATGGACGCTTATCATAATTCTATACAAAGTTATCTTTAATTATATTTTGAGTAAAAGTTTCAAGCAAAAATATTTATGTTTTTATCGAAAACTTTATGCGCCATGTGCTTTCATAATATTTTTCGACGTATTTTTGAAAGACTATTATCAAATTCGTAAGTTTAGCCAGTCCGTACTATATCTATGTAATGTTATTAAATATTTTACGTATTAATGTTACCTATACGCTAAGTTATATTTTAATTGATAAGAAATTGTAAATAGATTTTTTGTAAGTTCATAAGAAATATTATGCCAAATAAAAATACATTTAAAATTTATTTTTTTGTTTAATTCTAAGTTTTTATTTACAAATTTTTGAGCTAACATAATTCAATATTATTTAATTCATTAATATACAAAAGACAGTCAATCCATACACATATTACCTCATTTAATCAAATATATTAGTACCTAATGAAATACTGACCGTATGGGATATTTATGTACATAAAAATACAAATATTAATTTTATATTTCATAAACAACCACGATATCACGATCTTTGGCCGACTACTGCCAAGGAAAGGCAGCCATTGCTTATATTTAATCTTTTACAAATATAATAACATATAAATAATCTACGGATTTAAAATAGTACATTTAAATACGTACGTCATAAGAAAACACGCATACAAAATCACATTATCACTACAAGGTTTTTATTAAAATCTATACACATTTTAAATTGGTTTTGTTTATTTAGTTATTCACACAAATACAGATAAAATGAATAAATGAACTATGAAATAATGAATGTACTTATTTCAAAATTAATCTACAAAACACTTGATAAAAAGATCACTAATGGAACTTTTCATACCAACCAAAATTTCATCGGCCGATCATTTTTTTTTAGAAAACCATATTTCTGGAAATATTATTTTACGTATTTTAAATCTGACTATCCTAAAAAGTTGCATATAAAAGAAAATAACCACATCACAGATTTACATTTCAACTTTACATACGTCATATCATTCACGACTATTCATTCTTATTTCACGTTTTGGCCTCAGCGTTTGTCTTTATCTTTTTTCTTTTACCTCATCCATTCCTCTTTTTAACCTTATTCCTTGTTTAACTCAGCTGATCTATCTCAAGGTACCGTCGCGTGCGTCTCTACAAAAGAAGTCACATAACAAAATCAGATTTTTAAAACAACTGAAACTGGAAACTAGAAATTCAATTAGCTGTTATTGCAAAATATGCTTATAAACACCAAATCCTGTATATCACCGAAAAATGGTGTTTATTTGTATCATCTTATTTGTAATGCTCTACTCGAGCGTCTTTATAAGGATCGCCCGACTAGTTGGGTCTGAAACTAGTCAGGCAATCAATAATTGAGCATACAACGGCAAGATCCGCCAATCGAACATATACATGGGTATAGGTACCATTATTAAATAAATACCTATTTATTCGCCTCTCAATAGGTACTATATTAACATACGGGTACTTGGTTAATCGGATTATGTAACTTCTTGTTATCTGACTTCTGTTGCTGACCACCAGCTGTTCCTACTACGCCGAGTACCACGTGTCGGTGTTCAGTAGAGTCTTCATCCTCTCCGCTGACTCCTCAATCAGCTGTCTGTAGTAGCTGGACACCAGCATCAGCATGTAGAATCGGATTACTGCAGCAGGGGAAAACAAATTCGATTAATAGAAGTTTTATGTTGTATTTTTTGGTGAGTTGCTTTTCATTTGTTTTCAAAATTGAGGAGTAGATTGTTATTTGATGTTATGTGATGGTGATGTCAGTTAAGTAAAGCATGTTGGGACATATAAACGTTGCTTTTTAAATTTTCTATATAGCTTCTATATAGATTTGTTGAATGTTAATGTTTTTTTCAGTGCCTTAACAAGTTAAATAGCAAAGTTGTTGAGTACTTATGATCAATGATTTTGCCCTAAAGTAATGAAGAAAATTAGTATATTTCATCTTAGCCTTAGCCGTGTAAGACTGAAATTTATGAAATTAAAGTTGTGGAAACTTAACCTTAAACTTCTAATTAAAATTTAACTCTAACTTACTTAAAATCAAGAAGGCAACCACGTAGATGAGGAAAGAGCTGTCATCGATGTGGTTGAAGACGACGGTGATGGTTGTCCAGTAGACCATGAGTAGCAGGTTGCCCATCACCAGGCAAGACGTCCAGATCACCCACGGCTTCATCAAGTTTGGTTTCTCCTGGAAGTACATGAATGATAATGTTAGAATTTGTCGAATGATTTACTCCATTCCTGATTTAAGCGCCAGTTAATATGAATCTCGATTGAATACCAGTTTTTATTGTTTATAAATTGGAAATCTATTGTAATACTTGTAGACTAAAATCCAAAACTTTTTTGTTTGCATATGTTTTCGCTTGATAACAGTTCAAAATATATAAACAATCCATTACTATACATAACATTTTCATAGATCTGTTGGGGCTATGAATGTTGCACGAACTCTTCTTACAGTACAAATATTGAAGATATAGAAACAAAACATCACTGCACAGCATTGAGCGGGATCTCTGTTCCACAACAGCATCTATCTTACTTTAACATTTATAAGAAACTTCGTCCTCAAATCTTTTGCCCAATACAACAGTCTTTTTGTTTCCTATATTTTCTAGCTGTCTACTTACCCTTAGTGTACCAGCTAACATGATAGCCGTGAGGACGAGCGTGATGCAGTGGCTGATGATGATGGAGATCGCGAAGAGGTACATTGTGACGCTCTCCCGGTTGGACCAGCTGACCTCGCTCGGGATCAGCTGGTCGATGGTGGCCATGCATTGTGCGAGGGCGAGGATTGTGTACAACTTTAAATAGAGAAAGGAGGATATTTAGTATTCCGATGTAAGTATCTGGAGGTCTACCAGGATCTTTTGAAGTGTGATTTTTTTTGTTGAAATTACAGCGTTCCGCATCCACATCTGCGAAAGTATTTGAAGATACAATAGTAGGTCTCCTAAATAATAGAATTTAGTATCTTTGAGAGGTTCCGCAATTATTTAAATAACGCAATAATGTCAAGATTTATCAAAGGCACAAGTGGATCATAGCAGAGTTTGTCTTACTCCCTTTGATTACAAGATTGTGTGAATGTGTGAATGGTTCAGCATAGAATCATTCAACCAGAAAGACAATATAGGTACAAAATCTTAAGACATTTCGTACCTGAAAGAAAATAAGGAAATTTCATGAACTGACTCATAGATACTTACAATAATAGTTAAAGCTGAGAATATGCTTCCAAATTTGAGTGAGAGACATCCGAAACTCCTCTGCCTCGGTATTGTTTCTATGAAGGGGATTTCTGAAACCAACAAAACAAATATCTGAAGTAATGCTTCTATTATTCCAAAATAATTAATAAGACTTGAATTTGAAGTTAAAGAAGATTTAGGAAAGACATAAAGGACCAAACAAAATATAGATAAAAGGGGGTGTACCTTTGTTCAGGAGTGTAGTCAGTTTTCATAAAAGGGTAACATGGTTTTATTTTAAACTGAAAAACGTTTTGCACCTGTTATATTTAGGTAGGTACAATCGGAAACAAAAATCGTTCAATAGAAACAAATTTTCATCTCAAATCTCAAAAGATACTGTATATTCACATTAATAAAATTTATTTTGTTCTATAAGTTGTAAAAATAAGTTAAAGAATTTGTAAAGTTAAGACGCACGTGCGTCCGATCATGATCGTGTCCGAAAAAAATGGGCGATTCTAATAAGTGAATATCCATTGGATTATTGGATTGTGTTAAGTGACTTCTGTTGCTAGCTGTAGGTACAAAGTACTCTATAACATGAGTTGAATATGAATGTCTATAATTATCTTATCGCAGTAACGATATCTGTATCGTTCGATGTGGGTTTTGGCGAAAATATCTATCAACGGACAACAAAGAAGTAATTTTGTAAATTATTAAACGGTCCTGAAGTAAATGCGTCTTTTCTCAGTTCTTGTTTATAATTAAGCTTAAGCTGCACCAGATTGAGCTTTTTAAAAAACGTCCATATCAGTATTACCTTTTCAAGTTGAACGACAGCTATTTGTTTTATCTACAAAAAATAATGTTTCTGAACAGTTTTTGTGAAAGTTGTGAAGCATTGGCTTTTTACTGATTTCTGAATTATTTTTAAAGAAATTTATCCTTCGGTACTTACTTAATTTTATTAAAAAAAGATTGTTTTTGTTGCTGTTATGATTTTGGATGTTTTGAGGTTACTCTTTCACGCAAAAGCTATTGAACCTATACCTATTGATGAAATTTCGTTAGTCTAGCTTAATATTTGGACAACTTTTTTGTCTGAAAAACGAATTCTAGCGTGAAACGGTATAAACGCGGGCGCAGCCGAGGGCGATTGCTGGTTAGGCATATCATATTATTTCATTTTTTTAACTATTTAATTTAATATCAATACAAAATAAACAACATACATAATCTAAAGCGCGTCAAAAAATGCATCTTCATTCGTGTCAGAGTTGGGAAACGTGCCCAAAAGGGCTGGCTGCATTGCCACGTAGTATGGTATCTTATTATTATGCTCTATTTATGCAATCAGTATATTCAGCTATGGACCACATTGGGTTAACGATGCTGATGAGTACGATCAGTAAGTGAATATAATAGGTAACGCCTACAAGTTTTGCATTCGCAATGATTCACAAGTAAAAATCAATTATAACATAAACAGCAGGCGTTAAACATTGGTAACAGAATAAACTTTATCTTTTATCTATGATACAAGATATCAAGTTCACGAGTGCGATAGTGGCCATGGAAGTACATTACGTAGGTACTTAATACTACTAAAAACTACTCGAATTCCATTATACTTTAAATGTAGTACGTATGTTTCAATGAAAATTACAAATCATTGCACAGATCAGCACTGGGGGAAAATTTGGATTGTGAGGACTTTTGGGGAGCATTAGGTATTAAGGACTATAAAATTGGTTTTGGATCGGCGAAAAGTATCAAAGTGGAAAATGGCTTACTACCTTATACTTCTTATTGAACTCATGGTACTTCGCTATATTACGCGCATTTTGCTAATCCTTGGATATCATAGAAGTATTCTCGCAACTTGTCCCAAGAGAGAATATAGGTTAAGTTGCACCGCACAGACTAATAGGGTAAGGTCGCCTTAGTCGTACCAGTTCAAGGAAAATAGCTATAATTTCTATTGTAATATAAATAAAAGAAAAATCTTTGCATATATAAATACTTCATTTATTAACGAATCAACAAAGACTAATAAGACATATAACAATCTTTTAATAAAGTGTTTTTTATAGGTTTTACAAAAACCTTCCTTCGGTACGACTTAGGCAACCGGTTGCCTTAATCGTACCACCCATGGCCTAAGCCGTACTTAGAGTAAACATATATATTTCCAACTAGAATTCTAAGGACAATTAAAAAACTGCGTAGACTTATATGCTACGAGACCAGTTTCAGTCTTACTTATAAATATAACAATAAAAAGTACCTTTGGGAAATAAAACTATCATTTTTTAATTGCATATATCACAAATGTAATTTTTAGTTTTAATTTCGAGATCTGCACATAAATCATGTACCCATCCTTTGCATTTAAAACATAGTGTCATATTTTCTTTGCGATCTTGTTCAGTGTTGTAAGTTTGCGGAACCAATTTTCTTTAGCATCTAGTTTCTTATCTTTGTTAGATTTTCTGTCTATCTTTCTTTTTTTATTTGTGAATTGTGTTCCTTTTTGTGTTCATCTATGTCATCTTGCTTCCAATAGTTATAAATTTTCTTTGCCATATTGATCACCTAAAGGAAAAAAAATAAATTAGCAAAAAATATCTCTGTAACACCTAAGTCGTACCGGTACGAATTAGGAAGTTTATGCAGGTACGAGTTAGGCAGCGGGGTGTACAAAGTTAAGAACCAAATTTTAAAACATAACCTAGAAACCGTTCACCATTTAACCTAGCTCATATCAACCAGAAAACACTATAAAAACAGACATGAATCAAAAAAATATTCGTTTCAACACAATCTTTTGTGAAATTGCTTATGAATGACGTAAAAAAATTAGTGAAAACTGTGCAAAAAACTTACTTTTCCATTATTTTTTGATCGCGAATTCCGGCAAGCCGCCGCGCGTTGCTGTTTACCCGTGGTACTTAGTAGAATCATATTGCACTGCTAGATGCCACCTTTTCATGACGGATGCGCAGATATCGACGTGGTACGACTTAAGCGCTGGTACGACTAAAGGTACTTTACCCTAATTAGCAATTCACGCAGGCACATCGAAATCAGACCAAAAAACCAGGACAAAATAATATTAGGCATCCTTGAATACGTTTACTTTTCAGTTGACTTTCTAAATCTGTAAGTATACTTTGGAGCTCAAATAATATTTGCTTTTACGCAAGTACATACTAATACGTCGGTATGTATTCATATGTTATCAATTAGAAGTCACTGCTTCCATTAGAGAAAGACACAATAGCTACGTTTGATAATCTTGCTGGCCGAAGCAATGTTCTGTTGACAAATGACTAATGGTTGTGTTATCAAATGCCGAAAAGAAAAAACAAATGACTTGAGTTTTAACCACTGTAACTATGGACATAACACACACTGCACTATATTGAGGAGAATTTACATAATATTTAAACAGAGAATTGAAGAAATAGGATACCTACACGGACCTTGGACATGCTTGCAATATTCTGTTTAGGAAAATTAACATATTTTAAATGGCTGAAAATCTGACAAATAAAATGGGCATCAAAACTAATATGACCATGTTGTACTGTGAGCCTAGTTTTAGAAATATAATAATGTTTTCCTTTAAGATAATCTTTGAGAATTCCTAGTATGCTAGGCCCGAAAATAATGGTGTCTGAAAAGCCGTGAAATAACAAGAATAAAATCATGAGGACAAACTCAAGTGCTAAAAGTAAAAATAACGTTTTTAGCATTTGACGTGTTAACCGTTTAATGTAGCTAAATTATTACTTTTTCTATCGGTTACGTATTAAATTCTTATCAAAACTATCGATAACTAATTAAAAGGTTGTTTGAGCGTATAATGAGTAAAAATAATCACAATTATTTTTACGATAAACACTTCCGTTAACTAAGAATTTCACAGTTATATCGTGATATATAATCAATATTGTATAATTGAACTTGCATATTAACTATTAACGTTATAATTAATTATAATCTATACTAATATATAAAGCTGAAGAGTTTGTTTGTTTGTTTGAACGCGCTAATCTCAAGAACTACTGGTTTAAATTGAAAAATTATTTTTGTGTTGAATAGACCATTCGTCGAGGTAGGTTTTAGGCTATATACCATCACGCTGGGACTAATATGAGCGAAAATACAATGAAAATTTGGAAATAACAGGGCAGGTATAAACCATAACTTATATCTTCTAACCACGCGGTCAATGTCGCGGGGAACAGCTAGTATAGCATATATGTACAAATTAAACTCGAAATGTTATTAGAAACAAAGTATACAGTGAAAAGAAAACCTCAACGGGACTTGAACCGGCAACAAACTATTTGTTTAATGTACGCCTAAAAGAAACTATGACCGATTGCAACGATTTTAGATTAGATATTTATTTTGTCGATACTAGAGTAAATGTAAACGAATTATTTAAAAAAGCAGCACAGCAGAAAAAAATACACAAGGTAAGATTGTTGTTTATTTCGTTTGTCAAGGTTATGACGCTGTTTTACAAGAAACTCTACCATCCCGTGATAAAAAAAAGGTCGATATTGGCAGGCGACACATAAATTATATAAAACCTATCTACTTTTCAAGCTCTTCTTAAAAAGTACCGAAACCCAAGTTGTCCAACACAAGGTTAAAGAAAGCAACATAAACAACAATTTATAATTCTATACTGTTTTTTGTAACAATATCTTATTCCTTTAATATGCTTTCATTTATAAACCGTTGATTAAATTGTATGGAAACACTAAAATACTTTTAATATGATAACTTCTTTTTTTAATAACCTATGAAATTAACTTAAGAAATACAACAAATTAGAATCCTACATTTACTCAAATCAAAACTTACGTGAATACATTTTCGCCGACAAATATTCTCCAAAAACAATCTTCTAAACACTCAAATCACTTTTCTAAACAAAAAAGAAATACTTTAATAAAATAAACACACGAGCGTTCCGTTGGCCCAAATAGGATGTACTGATAGGAACGTATCACTGCGATAAGCCTTATCAGGTAAATATCAAAAAAAATTGTGCCGTACTAATGATAATGGCAGATAATCCGATTGTTTTAACCCTAGGGAAACGTGACCAGATATGTATTCTAGAAAATAATTATGAAGTAAAAACAAATTTGTTGATTAATTTGTTTTTGTGATGAAAGTTATGTTTATCAGTACCTAATATGTTTTGTTGTTGAATCTTGGTGGTCAGTGTTTCAGCCTTTTTAGGATTCTGTACTCAAATTATACTCAGGCACCCCTGTGTGTTCGTCAGTTACGAGGCTATATCTTATGATCCGTAATCGCTAGAGAGTTGGAATTTTAATAGATGATGTACATATACGAGTATTATCGTCGCCTTAGCAACAAACAAAAATAAAACTGAAAATACAGTTCAAAGTTAAGCCGCGTTTGCTGAGGTCATAATATAGTTGATTTTGTCATTTAACCGATTTATTTCTTTAGCCTTCTTAAAGTCTATCAATCATCAGTGTCGCGAGGCTGACTCGCACTTGACCAGTGTTTGAATAAACTCCGAGGACAGTAAATATCTAAATAAATAAGAGTATGTTGGGTTTGGGATAGTTAAAACAAATCAAGCATTTAATTATGTATTATATTATATATTTATAAAACTTATGCACCTTATATAATATGACTATATACATCAGTCGAAATTGGGATACAGCTTTATAATATCGAACCATATTAAAACAAGTTCTGTTCCATTTATTTAAGTCTTAACTCTACTCTTATCAATAAACTTAATACATAGTAAAACGGGGAAAATAATTAGAGGTACATAATAAACTAAGCAACAAATAATTTCCAATTATTGGTCTATATCTATAAAAGTAGTCATTTCATCGGCCTAGCCTTTTCCCAACTATGTTGGGGTCGGCTACCAGTCCAACCGGTTTCAGCTAGATACCAGTGTTTTACAAGGAGCGACTGCCTATCTGACCTCCTTAACCCAGTTACCTAGGCAACACGATACCTCTCGGTTAGACTGGCTGTCAGACTTTTTCAAGCTTCTGACTACCTGTAACGACTGTCAAAGATGTAGGAATAACAGCCGGGACCCACAATTTAACGTGCCTTCCGAAACACGGACAGTAGTATGCAGATAAAATGATAGCCTCAAAAACAGAAAAAACTAAACAAAAAAGTTCACGGAAAGAATTACATTTAAAGAAAAATATTGTTTGCAATGTAGTGTTGACACCTCTATTTATAACGGTGTGCACACCTATTAACACACCACCGCAAATTAAACCTAAACAGTATATAAAAAAGCTCTAAATAGGTAACAAGTACAGTCTTGCAATACAAAACGAAAAAAAAACTCAAGTGATTTGAGAAAATATCGTTCGTCATGGTGCGTCATGATAGAATCATTGTTAGCAGACTACATCATAATCATTATTTCAACGAGAAAGCAAAGTCCTCCATGATTGTAAAGATTATTAAAAAATATACAACTTAAGACACAGTTTATCGCATGGGGTTACTTACTCATTTTCTGACATTGATAAACGAAGGATGAATTGGGTATAATTTTCTCATGCAATTCGTCTCTATCATAGCATTCTAGCTGGCAAAGTAAAATAGCTCGTTATATGTATATATATATACAATACTATCCTAATTGTTCTTTATATTTACATTTTTAAACTTCTATAAATATTTGACTGAAGGGTCAGTAATGATGCCCATGCGCATATTGCCCATGGGCAGCAATCGCGCTGCTGTAACTACCCGATAGAGGTTGAGAGATAATTGCAGAATGACCTGCAATAGGCCCAATACCGTAAGATCCGTGACCAATACCACTGATACCGCCTATTCCGATCCCTCTAATACCAACAATTCCACCAATTCCACCGATTCCGCCTCCTCCTAAACCACCTCCGCCGATTGAAACTGGAACGGCAACGGGTTGAGGTACCCTTACTGGTACTGGAGCTGGCACACCAACAGCGTACGGCTGAGGTACGGGGATCCCAACTCCTTGGGTCACAGTCACAGGTACTGGCTGCGCGTAGGGGTACGGGAATGGGCGGTCCACGGGTACCGCGACAGGTCGGGCTATTACTTGGGCTACTGGCTGGGGTACAGCCACAGGGACGGGCCTAGGAGCGTCCACTGGTACCCCAACATGGACCGGGTATGGTACTGCCCTAGGTATCCCAATAGGTACAGGTTGAGGTACAGGTATAGCCACTCGATTATGGAATTCGGAATAGGAATGGCGGATGGGTATGCCTCCAACTGATCGCTTGGCCTGATCAGCGCTCGCTGCGTATTGAATGCAGAGGAACAGCAAAATCTGGAAGAAAAATTCACACATATAATACAAGGCGATAAGTTAAGCTATCTGTTAAGCCGTGTAGGATAAAGCTTATCTAAAATGCTGCTTTATAACCATAATTAACTGTCGTCTTTCCTAAAATACATATTTATATTTAAAAGACAGACTTAACTACATTGATCAAATTTTCACGATAAGCTTAATACAAATGTACTGAGGATTATCAGTACACTTGCAATCAGCTACTAATTTTATAAATGCGATTCTTTTACGCAATAAAGTATTTGTAAGAAGCAAGTAACTTGATAGACGAAACTAGGTACACAAATAATTATAATCAAAGATAATTGCTTTAGCACAATTTGCATGAAAGACAACATAAAACTATCCAAAATACTGATTAAAATTCTTTGTCATGTGTGCACCAAAAATGTATATGACTGTTTTGAAAATAAAAAAACCAAAGTAGGTACCCAGATTATCTCTATCGCGTGATTGTTGACACATTAGTATAATAAGGTCAATACTATTGAGGTCTAATGTATTATCATTAGCTTTAGATAAACTTTAATCCCAGAACGCTGACACATTTTTTGCAAGGACGTCATTTACGTGCTAAACAAAATTGATTAGGTCCAGAATTTGCTACTATTAATATTAGTATAACATATTCAATGGATCCTGGCCATGTTTTCAATGCCGTTTTTGAACACAAATTGCTACCAAAGAAAAACAATATTCAATTAAAAAAAAAATACTTAGAACCCGTTAAAGAATCAAACCATAGCTGATCAAAAAACATCAAAAGACCAGGATCTACATTTTTTTAATGAAATGATCTTAAATAACTAGATATAACACAAAATAAATAACTTATTATCGCATTGTGAATAGTCAACACTCTTTAATGAGACTGTTTTCGAAGAAATTCATTAAAATTGTAAACAAAACAATAAGATAAGGATACTCGCTCAACGGCCTATTACTGTGTGATTAATTCATGAGTAATGAATGAATCTATCTTTCTAACCGACTTTGTAAAGGAAGAAATTCTCTTCTCGGTTCATTTTTTTCCCAAATTTTGAATTTGTTAATAAACCTCAAAAAATAAGAAATCCCTTAAAGTAATCCCTTATAATCCAATTAATAAAAACAAACTTACATAATTAAACCGTATCATTTCGTCCGACTATTCAAGCTGAAGTGAGGAAAGAAAGTGAACTGACCAAGAAAGTAATGGTATTTATAACACCATGTGTAGCTACGGAAACAGGATTTATATACACCCTGTATAGGAAAGCTTGAGGCGATGTATATGGAGCTGTTAATGAAGAAAATGAATTGGTTGAGACTGTGAAGCATGAGGAAGAAATGTGAAATGCAAATGTCGGGAAAATAAATCTGGTTGATGAGGTGAAGAGTTAATTAGTAATTGATGCTTTGGATCTTCAGCTATGTGTGTTATGTTTCAATGATAGTTTAGTATGTAAACTGATACGTTTAATTATAGGTAGCATGTTAAGTGATCTGTAAGGAATGGGATGGAATGAAGACATCTTTGATTGGAGATGACATAGGTACTGGTCGTTGGGTTGTTTAAGTTATTTATTCGATTTCAATTTTTTATGTATTTATGAGAGTCTTCTTCTTTCTTATGAATTCTTCATACTTGTATGAAAAATAAAACATGTCATGTACTAAAACAAAATTTACAAGACCTCTTTTAGAAATATGACTACACGGCTAGCCAAGTAACTCACAATGGCAAATCTACAGCATGTGACGTACTGGTTCCATCCCAGCGTATTTGTGATCCACGAAAGCTTGTCCTGAGTCTAGGCGTCTTTATTAATTTTATCAAACCACAGCGTCACAAGGATTCAATTCCTAAATTCAGGAGTCTTTAAAAAACAAGACACTGAAAGGTGGATTAATAACTTTCCGAGATCTGGGGCAAACACAAAATTATTAAGGTTGTATATAACAAGAGTATAAACAGCAAGCAGCTCTATAAACATCCACATAAGTGACACATACGGTCACCTATCAGTCTCGATCCAGTTAGCGAGTTTATCTAGTATTTAGCCAGGTACCGGTAGGGACACGTAATAACCTACGCCGCCCTTATGTAATGCGAGAATTGTTTATGTTGAACTTATTTACTACGTTATTTAATAACATTTATGTAGTGGTCAAGGATTTTTTTTGTTATCTCTGACGAAAATTGTGTGTGACGTAAATGCTTCAAGTAACTGAACTAACGCTGTCCTACGCCCCTTTTTGAGCCAATGGAAACCTTTTAGAACTTCATTCATCCTGGGGAAAGCAGACTCTTACCAGCTAAAACCTCTGGAATGCTTCCTCGTTCTCTTTAGTCGGGAGTCTTGAGCCAAGCGGAGACGATATCGCAGACTACCGCCCAATCCTCTAACATCCCTAGGCAGAAATATTACTTAGCATTTTAGCCATGAAGAAGGATAACCCTATGCAGTGGCCAAAAAAAATATATTTTACCTGTTAAGAATAAAAAAACTCTCAGAAAGCTCTTTTTGGCTAAACGACTCTTTGTCAGGGCTGTACATTAGATTTAGGAGCTACTGTGTGGCTCTTGATGTAGGGCTAAACACAATGTGCCAAATGTTTGTTACTTTTAATCTGTGGAACCAATTTAAAGACTGTCTTTGGTGAATATTTTCATTTTTTTTTATATATTTTGAAAATTCATATTTTAGTCAATAACTAATGCAGCTGGCTCTTTGATAGCCTTATTGTAATAAAAAGAATCGTTATAATGTTGTTTGACAACTGAAACATATAATTACCGAGGTCAACTAAGAACTACTGAACACACTTGATGAAATTCTAAGGAAAAATGCATAAAAATGACGAATTTAGCATTCCCTCCTTTTTAAGACTGTTGAAAAGTAAAGAAAGCAGCTGTCAAAATAATCCTATTATAAAATTTAAAAA
The DNA here is from genome assembly GCF_003590095.1 of Trichoplusia ni. Classification (NCBI taxonomy): domain Eukaryota; kingdom Metazoa; phylum Arthropoda; class Insecta; order Lepidoptera; family Noctuidae; genus Trichoplusia; species Trichoplusia ni. The sequence goes on from NC_039497.1 coordinate 6,105,274, forward strand.
AAAATCCAAGGATCATAATGAAAGCCATATAGCTTGTTGCAAAGTAAAATAAATCTACAAACACCTAATAAACCATGCATCGGCAAATTGGTAATAACATACGATATATTAGTAACACAAGATATTTGTTCATTGATCAGTCATTGAGAACGAAAGGTGAGCACTAAATGAGATTCCTTTTCTTCATAGGGCTGGCTTTAAGGTAAGATCGTATAAGAAGCGAAAAGCGATGAAAATAAAGTCTTGCTAAGATTCCCACTAATATTTTTTCTAGGTCCAGAATTCGACTTTTAATGGCAGGTAAACAATTTCGATCTTTTTTTTGGATCCTCCTGTCCTCCGATCCGCCGATCTTCAATTGCCTCTTTCCGCTTTAGGTAGAGCGGAAGCTCTGTTAGAAATTTTATGGCATAAACCTTTGCCGTTCGTGTACCGAGGCCGACGTTAAACTTTCGGACAATCCCGCTGGATCTGCCCATGCACCCCTGACAGTTTTGCTAAGATAGTTGTTTTTAGTTCCTTTTAAAACTATCACACAACTGGAGCACTAAATTCTTCTCCTGTCAAAAAATGTCTAAATACCTGCCCAAAATAAAGTTCGCAATACCCCAAAAAAGACCACCACAAAAAGGTTTTCTCCGAAACGAACATATTTTTTCACTCATCTCAGCTTTATTACTGGTTTATTAAATTTTCCACATGTTTCCACCAGCCAATCCTCACCTTAACGAAGAGTTACGTAGTCACCTAGTGAGTGTGCACCATACTAGTCGGAGAATGTGGTTTTGTCACTGGACAGTTATGGTCAAGGAATTTCCCTCTTCAGAGTTTTTCATGGGCTGTCTGTCTGTCAGGCTGTTTTATAAATGTGTTCCTGAGATAGCTATGCGATGCGGTAATGTAGCTATTATTGTTTTATAAGCAAATCGTAGAAAGATTTAGACAAACTTAGGACGTGGGCTTCTAAAAAAAAGACCAAATTTCAGATCAGAAATGATCACCCATCAAAAGGGAAGGAAGTATCGTTACTTAACCCCAATCTTTACTTTAATGACGTTGCGACATAAAGACATATCTATGAAATTTTAGAATGTCGGCTTACTAATTAATGAGACACAGCCTTGTGACAGACGGCCTTTGTAACAGAGTTTTTTTCTTACTCTTTTGGAAACCGCAAAATACCTCATATATAATTAAAAACATCTCTCACTTAGCTATACGTGTGTGACAGCCTTTAGCGCTAGTTAAAACGTACGCTCTGGATTACAGCTTCCTCATTAATTAACATGGCGGAGCCGCGGCTTTTTGTACAGAGATACGGGATCACAAATTATGTAGGTACCAACTTATAGGTATGTAGGACTGTAGACTAAGTAAAGTTGAAAAATTACCTATGTTACAAAGAATTATTTTAATTATTATTTTTTGTTCCCTTGGAAGATGGGTAGGCCTTTAGTGTGGGACGCCACTTGTGTCGATACTCTTGCGCCATCTCACCTTCCCGGCTCTTCGAGCTGCGCTGGCTCTGCTGCCGCGGCTGCTGAAAACCTCAAACGGCGCAAATATGGTAATCTAGTTGGTAGTTACTTCTTTGAGCCGTTTGGGGTTGAAACTTTTGGGCCGTGGGGGCCGAGTGCCAAAACGCTTTTTAAAGACCTAGCAAAGCGTCTCGTTGATACTTTTCGTGACCCAAAGGCTGGCTTTTACCTCGCTCAGAGGATTAGCATTGCCATTCAACGTGGCAATGCTGCCAGCCTTTTGGGCACACTCCCAGCCGGCAGCGATGCCGATGAATTTTTTGATGCTTTAATTTATTTATTTTTTTTGTTTTTTAACTTGTAAATATTTAACTTTATGTAGATTAAACGACGTTAATATCAGAAAGTCAAACTTGTATAATTATTTTTTTCTTTTCTAATTTTAGGTTAACAATGTTTTACTGAAATTCTTTACTGAATTGAATAGTTAACATCTATGCTTCACACATTACGAATAAGCCTATAGACTTGTTAAATGGGTTAAGACTATAAAACCTGTTAAAAATTGTTTTTGAGGTTATAAATATATTTTCCACCTACTCTTAAGAAAAACGACCTAAGTAAACAGTCGACACGTTCACGGCAGGCATAATAGAGACACCGTCCAGCATAATCTCGTAAAGGCAATTTACTTAAAATATCGACTCTTAAAGCTAAGAACGTAAGCGAACCACGTCCTCCTAAGTCTTGTGAAAATGTAACAATGCATAGCAAACTTTGTGATCAAAATTAATTAAACTTTAAGGATCTTCCGCATTCGCACAACAACCTAGTTTTAACGGCATTTTAATCAGTAACGCATCAATTAAACGTTTGCACAACACACGAATCACTTCATCATCATCATCATCCACAGCCTTTATCCTCTCACTGCTGGGAGGCCTCCCCTTTTTCGTGACAATTTCTTAGTTCAAACAAAATTTATAGAACAAAAATTTTGTGTTTAAGACAGTCAGACTTTTACTGACTAAAACCCGCCCATGTTCCTTCAGCATTCGGCCGAGCGGCATCAGCCCTAAAGGACTCCACAAAGCTTGCTGACTTATAACAATAAATTTTCTAAATATCTGAATTTGGAATCGTCCACTCGTAGTGAGCAAGCATGGCGGTAATGCCCAATTTACCCACCAGTATCTGAAAACGATAAAATCAGAACAATATCATTCAAAGATGGCACCAAAAGATGTCTTAAATCAAAACAGATACAAGACACAATTATTGCTACAGAACAAGTACAAAAATCAACAAATCCATTACGAAATCATTAAAATAGAACACTCTGTGACTACAATAATGAATGCATCGTCGCCTTTGAATCTTCCGCGTAGCACCGCTAACCCAGTTGTTACCATTACCATCAGCTCCCAGTCGCATGCAAATGACGTGACGGCAGAAAGGTCGCGCTCATAATTGGTTATTCCGATCAGGATTTGGCTAAGAATACTATTGCTGTTAATGTCCCATTGATGCGCCGACTCGTCTCAATTGGCCATTTCTAGGAATCTGTTGAAAAAGTTTTTATGCATATATATTACTTTATAAGAATTTTCTTTGAAAAATTAAATATTGAAGCGAAGTAGGGAGAGTAGTGAGAGTTGATGCAAGTAGTAAAAATATAGTCTTTAAATCAGACCACATTGTACAACATGTTAAACCTCAAAATATTGTTCCAATATAAGGTAAGTCAACCTCTAAAAAAATCATGGAACCAATTTATGACTGTCAACAGTCATACACTGGTAAAGTGATTTTTTTTTCTTCCCTCCAAATAGAAAGATGCAACTTTTTATTTACGCGCATTTATCGGGATTGCCCGATTGATTTCGGACCCACCGGAGTCCTTAATCGCGGCCGAATACTGTTAAAGCTGACAACCCTTTAAAGTCGTTGATCTATACATACTCTATGCCTTCTACGAACGTAACAAGAGACAATTCAATCTCCAACATGATTTTCTTTATTTATGTTAACTTCTTTTATTATCAGGCTTCCTTGCCACACCATCCGAACAAACTAAGGTCCACAAAGAATACAAAAGATTATAAAACCCCACTAATGTAGGACATTCCGAAAATTCTACACACATGGCTCTGGTGACGTAACACAGGTCCAACGAAATGGTGATCTCAACGAGTAGGATCGTCGAAAGTACCGTCAGCAAAAAAACAGCTTCAAATGCCTCATGGTTTTACCTTGAGGAAAATTAAAGCTTATATCAGAAAATGGACTTAGATACATATAAACATTTTTAACTTTTAAGCAATACAATATAAACTTTATGAGAAAATTATCTTTTTGTTGATGTGTGTTTGTTTGCTGACCTTACCTCACGTACCCTTGTTACATAATGACGTTACAATCGGTGACAAAACAGCACATTCTTGTAATACTTATGATGAAGACTACTTCTTTTATTTCGTATGAGACCTTGAAAAAAACGTGTGACACTTTAATTTTTGCGCACTTGCAGTAGTTTGCAATGTACGTGGAAATCTGAGGAGAATCTTAATGAAAAAGCTCTGTGAAGACATTTCAATGAATTTTGATGCAAGCTCTGGTTGGTATAAGTATTGTTCGCTGTCAGATAGGCTGAACGAAATAAAGTCTGGCCATGCTTTTTAGCTGTTGCAAGCTTGTGTAGTATTTTTTCAACAAATCCAACAACTTGCTGTATAAGAATTAGTGGACAAGCATATATTATGTGATGCTTGTCCTACACGGGGAATTAACCCGTGGTAACCAACACCACTATTGGGCCTGGGCTATTAGTGCAGTCAAATTGATTTCCTGTAGGTAAGGATAGTTGCGGAAAAAAACAACAAAATAACAATTTCTATAGTTTAAAAAATACTATGTTTAAAACTTGATCTTTATTTCTTTAAACTAATATAATTCATCATAATCATCTTCTCTCATGATTTTCATTTCCATACATTTTTTACTGCTCGTTCTCTGTAGCGGGAAAAATATACAAAATGTATGAACACATATGTCGTTGCTATGATGTATTATCTAATAATTAGTTAATATTAATAACTGCAGTAGTACGTCAATCACGGTTGAGTAATTGATAAACCATGTCTTTACACTTCGTACGCGGCGCATTACCGTTGCATATGAGTTCGGCTGGGGGCGTACTGCTTGCTCAATCTAATATAGCTTCTTTTTCTTCTATTTATTAAAGACTCCTCTATAAAAGAAGATTCTTTTATCCAATAACAGGCTGCCAATTGAATGTTTTAACCGTCTTAATTATTAAATAAAAAAAATAGTATTGATCTTATTTTATTTAGAGAATTTGAGACTTATTTCTGTGGTGTTTTTTTGTGACCGTCTTTAGTTTTCTCTCTTCTGTACCTACATTCGTTCAATCAAAATTGATTATGAAATCAATCATTTCATAATCTTAAAAAATAAAGTCAAGTACGAATCAGACTTGCTACAATTTTTCAAGAAAATATGATCACCCATTAAATTAATGACAGTGCCATTCCTTACTTAACTTCGATGCTTGTTTTCATTCTAATTATCTGTAAAATCTCTACCTACCACAATTCTTGTGATGCAGGATGGTGTAGGACGGACAATCGTACAGACAGTAATAAAGAATATTTCACGTCGCCTATGAACACTGCCCCTAACTCCCAGTGACGTGGACGCATGCGCGCGGACGGCATGAGGTGTTGACACTCGCACCGCTAATCCTGCGCGTGCGACGCATGCATACATGCGCTGACGCACAAATCTACGTACTTTGTTGAGAATTTATTACATTTATATGTATTTTATAAATGTACTCCTTAATTTTAGCTATAGACTTCGCGTTTTGAGACGATGGTGTTGCAGTAAAGATTTTATTACTTAAGATGAATGATTAAGATATAATTACTTCATTGTTCTTGTAACGCATGACAAATAATTATTAGAAAGAAACATTTAAGGAGTTCATTAAATACGAAATTTAACTAATTTGTTTTCCTTCTGTAGAAAAGTCAACAATATATTCTAGATATTATTACGTCACCTGAATAATGATGGATGAAACGAAACCGTACAAATATAGGAACGCATTGTGTTATTGATAATATCATTAACTTATTACATAAAGGTGAGCCTATTGGTGCAATACCATTAGATCCGTATTCTGAGGTCAGGGTCACAGGTTCTAATCCGATGTACAATTAAATTTTTCTGTTATACAATTTTATATGCTACAGGATGGATAGCATGTTAATTGTGCGACAAACATTTGTATTTCAGTGATGAGGAGACATAGCCCTTTAAATATTTTTTTGAGAAAAAAAACTTAGAGTTGAAAAACTAAAATGTTCTGTCGCTGGGGTTTTACAAATATTCAAGTCACATGCCTAATTCACCCAGACTCAGGAGGTTCAGGGTTGGGCTGTGACAGGCTGGGTTAATTAAACCAAGTCAGTTGTCAGTCAAGTCAGTTGGGCACAGGCCTCTTAAGTTACGCCACAGCTTCCTCCAACTGAAATAAGTAGAAAAAAATCGTTACTAAATGCATTGTCAACCGATCACATTAGTCTAACACTACAATTAACAATAGAAACATAAGACAAAAACGACTAAAGTCGTTTACAATTGTCTATTATTCACGTTCTCCAAAAAACTTGTGGACATTGTCGTGTTGTGTCCTATTGATTTCTAGGAAGTGATATTGACTTATTATGTTAAATTGTGTGTTTTGTCTAATTATAACTGAACAGTGTGAACACATGCATTTAATAACAAAATAGTTCCCTTATGTGACGAGTGGTTGAGGTCACCAAGCCAAACCTACTGAGCGCGACATGTCGCGGGTTCGAACCCCGCGTAGGTTTTTAGATATATTTTTTTAAATTTTTCCTTTCAACTGTTTTCATCTTGAAATCGCTTTCTGGGACAGTCTACTTATATTCACATACCTGATGAAAAGGTTTTTTAAATGTATATTTTAATATGTTACTAACACACCACAATAGTTAATGAAATCAATGACATCAAAAAGTACCATCTCCTAAGTCTATCAAGACCATCTAATTACTCATCTATAATCTATATCTATACTAATCTACACTAATATATAAAACTGAAGAGTTTGTTTGTTTGTTTGTTTGAACGCGCTAGTCTCAGGAACTATTGGTTCAAATTGAAAAAATTTTTTTTTTGTTGAGTAGACCATTCATCGAGGAAGGTTTTAGGCTATATACCATTACGTTGCGACTAATAGGAGCGAAGCTACAATGGAAAAGGTGGAACAGGGCAGGTATAATTCCTAACTTATATCTTCTACACACGCGGACGAAGTCGCGGGCAACAGCTAGTTACTCATATATTCTAGAATTTCATGATAAAGTAATAAATATACCGTCTATAAATCTACGTGAACAGGTCTCAAGTAACATGACATCATCTGGTTAGAAATTATTACATTTTTTATAGAGCTGGCCCACTGCCGGCCTCCTTATATGAAGCCGTCAGTTATGTCATATGCGAGTGAAAATGTAATAAAATTGATACCATCTGACACCGTAGACTCCTTGGTAAGGATTGTATGTAGAATAATGAATAATGATTTTGTATAAATAATGAATAGTTTGACACTTCTGCAATCGTTAATGTTAATTGAAAATGCTTATATATGTGAAGATGACAGTTATAATAATAACAGCCTATAAACGTCCCGAAGCTATTTACATTGGTCGATGAATGAGTGAAAATTGGAATAAATTTGAAAATATTCGTATTCTTCTAAGCGATTTTTTAAATAAATAATAAATGCGGACAACATCACATACATTGTTCTGAACCCAAAGTAAGTTGCTAAAGCACTTGTGTTATGGAATTCAGATACAGCGAAGGTACCACAAACACCCAGACCGGAGACAATGTAGAAATGTAAATTTTTACATTGACCCGACCGGGGATCGAACCCGGGACCTCAGAGCTAGCGACACCTTGAAACCGGTGCGTACGCCACTCGACCACGGAGGTCGTCACAATTTGCCAACTCAATAATTAGAAATTCATTGTTTTGACAGTGGGGTCCGCCTTGCACTATACGCTTAGGACAACACAAATAATGACAATTTTATCGAATTTTCATTGAGTAATCGGCCATTGTAAATAGCGAAATCGGGGCCCAGGCCTCTTCCCGTATAGGGGTTTGGGCATTTGATCACTATGAAGTCCAAAGCAGTCCAGAAACAGGAATTAAAAAATAATAAGTATGTAACATGTACTCTAGTTATGCCATAAAAATAATAGTTACTTATAATTTTATATCCTTGAAAGAATTTGGTCTCATTAATGAAAACACAAACAGAATGTCAATTAAAAATTTTACTCACTTTGATTAAGTTGCTAGCTCGACGACTTAAATAGGCACAAGTATCGCTCATTAGCACTATCACTTAGCTAGTTTACTTAAAGGTTTACACTTAACGGGGTAAGCAGTAATTAGGACTAATATTGAAACGGTAGAGGCTGCAATTTATTTGAAAGATAATGATAAAGTTAAAAACGTAATTAAAATCTTCTACTTTTTCCCCATAAAAACAAACTTCATAAAAAATTTGGACTTTTTTAAAGGATAAATTTATTGTCTCTCTTCGCAATGATCACTCTTGTTGTTTGATGAACACTTTGTGTTTTAATTTAACTATGTCCTATAAGGCCAGAAAAATAAGCTTAGCTTATATCTTGGAGGCTTTTGATGTGGTAGATAACTACTACACGTACTAGAAGTATGCCTGTCAGTATGCTATGAACAAAAAAGGAAGTTTTTGCATTTACACAAATTGTGTTTTTCAGGGCTGCCTACACATTCTTTTTTAATTTAGGCATTTTGCGTTTCGAAAAGAAATATGATTTTAACAAGTATTTAGTAAGAAAGGAGTATCTAGCTGTAATAATAATACATAAGCAATAGCCCTAAGGAGTAAAACTAGTACTGAGACCAATAAAATCCTTGAGACACTGGAAAGTAGAGCATCGATGCATTCTTCGCGTGTCAATTGATACGAATCACAAAACCTAAAACCAACCTTAAGCCCTCACACCAAAGTTCAAATTCTCTTTTAAATTTTGAGGGTTTTAGGCCTTTGTTAGTATTTAGCTCAGAATCTAGATTTAAGTAGCTGTGGGAACTGTCCCTTTCGATTGCTGTGTTTATTTTGTGTTAGTAATATGCAAAACTGTAGGATACACTCGGAATGCTGAGCTGTGGGAGTGAGTTCGGAGATTTATTACACATTGCGTGATTTGTCATCGAGTTCTTGTATTCTCTATGTCAGTTGGAATAGTATTCAAATGATGTGTAGGTGGAAAGTAGTCAGCGTTCTGAATTCGGTTGTCCCTTAGAGGGTAATGGTGTAGGTACTATTAACGAATGTACTTTTTTTCAGGTGATTACGGAAAGAGTGGAAGTCGTCTGTAACTAAAGAGGATCATTTGTTTTTATTAATAATTCTATTTACAAATGTAATCGTTCATTTTTTGTTTTTTTTTGTCATGTTTTTTGTTGCATGCTATAATTAAGAACTGCAGAGTTATTTAATAGTACAATGCCAAGATTTCCTTTATAATGATGTCCTTCCTTTATAACCGGCGTCAAAAAGGAGGAAGTTCTCAATTCGGTCAATATGTTTATTTTTATCCATTTATGTATATCGATTATTTTTATGATGGCCTAAATCCTCAAGACCGTTGGGGATCGACTACAAGTTATATTAAAACCAGGACACCTGGCGACCCACCAAGCCAATTGTCGACATTATTAATTAATGCTAATTCAACATGCAGGGAATATTGTGCAACAATTAGCAATACAACTCATTAATTGAGTTAAAGTTGTTTTCTATTCAGAATGTTCAATTGGCAAGTTTAATATCTCCAAGTTAAGAACTGAAAATAATACATTTTATGAATTATTTGATCGATAAGGTTTAAGTGTCTCGGAAGCTACGTTAAATTGTGGGTCCCGGCTGTTATTCCTACATCTTTGACAGTCGTTACAGGTAGTCAGAAGATTGGAAACTGACAACCAGTCTAACCAAGGGGTACCGTGTTGCCCAGGTACCTGGGTTGAGGAGGTCAGATAGGCAGTCGCTCCTTGTGAAACACTGGTAATTAGCTGAAACCATTTAGATTGGTAGCCGACCCCAATATAGTTGGGAAAAGGCTAGGCCAATGATGATATTTGGTTGATAAGGGCGAAGACAGCTCCATAATTAATATTAAATTGTATTTGCTGCGCGATCAAAAAGGACCTCCAACTTAGAGGGCACTCAAATATTCCTTTACCTTTTATTTGACCCTCCTTCGCAAAAAATGTTGTGATGTAAGTTTAGGGTATTTGTCTATCTGTTTATGGCATAATTAAAAATAACAATAACAATAAAGAACGACTGATCGATAGTCAAGTGGTTGAGGTTACCACGCCAAACCCGCTGTGCGCGACGTGTCGCGGATTCGATCCCCGCATTTGATGAGCCTTTGTGTGACCCACAAATGTTTGTTCTGAGTTTGAGCATGTGATTTGTATGTTTGTAAAACCCCGGGAAACAAGGATTAAAACCCCTATTGCGGGAGTCGTTTTTTTAAGAAGAAAAAGGAATGATAAAAGAATTTTTGGTTATTGTTGTTGAGCTTTAAAAAAGATTTTATTTCGTGACGTATTGACATCCCCCGTTGTATATTACCCAGTATTCTAGTAACAAACAATCTCATAAAAACGCTTAACATTTCCGTAAATATCGAGTAAGGGAGTAATTCTCAACTGAGAGCACGTTTCGTTGCGACACAGCGGCCAGCGGGCAGCACTGTCTTCGTAAATGAAATCCTTTTATTGTGTAACTAGAACAATATGGCTCGGATTTAATTAGGGTTGACACTTTTGAGTTCATGAAAGTAGAGATGTTCTTGTTTTCTGTTTATGCTAATATGTCTTGTTGAAATTAACTTTTGTGGAATAAATAAAGAAATATCGATATTATATACAAAATAGGTATTTTTTAAAGCATAATGTGAAAGCGACATATAATTGCAATATCTATAAGAGAGGTTTGACTAACACAGTACGTTTTGTGGTTTCCAAAATATATACAGGCAGAATGCTTATAAAAACAGTTTTATCAAAATTTCAAAGTACTAAATAATAAAAGTTAAAAAAAACATGATCCCCAAATCAGAAGTGTAAATTAGGAAAACAAAACATCGTTGTTCCGCTTAACATACTTTTTACTTAAGCAATTGATTCAAATAATAGTCTATGAATGTAGTTACATCAGTGACAACCCTAGCCCGAACTGTTGCAGGAGATAATAAATAAAGTCACTTTGTAAGCGATGTATATTACACGAGGGCCTGTTTTTTGTGCCTCTGATTTAAATCTAAACCTCTTCTAATTAACTATTATAGTGATGTGGCTACTTTATTCGTAGCATTTATTTGTGAAACAGAGTTACACTACGATATATTGGTATTGGATAATTCTAATTTGGTCTGTATATATATGAACCTCTTTGGTTACAGGCCATACTTCTTTACATTATTAAAAAAAAAACATTCAATACAATAATTGTTAGTCTATGTTTAATTTATCTTGCCATCATCTTAATATCAGGCCATGTTTTATGTACCGGTAATTATAACACAGGTACCTATTTAAATGTTATTAATTTACGAGAAACAGGTCTGTTTGACCAGAATTTAATATAGCTCCTAAATAATGGGCAGATAAATTGGAACCAGTTCGAATCGCGTCCGGGGTTGCATCATGCCTTCCCGCACTTAGTCAACGACGCAGATTATGTACCTAATGGAAATATCACGGGTACATGCTGTGTACTTTATTAAAAAGCTGAAATAGGGAAAATGAGAAAATATCTTTGTATAAGACTTTTTTAATACATTATGTTTATCACGGATAAAATAATAGAATAGAATGCAGTTTGATGAGTTAAAATCGTCCGAACTTGACAGTTCCTTTACAAACTCGCATCTTCGCGTTCGAGGCGTGCAATAAATATGTAGTGGATTATGTTTTTTCTGAAAAACTACATTAACCCATTTAAAACAATTACCAATTTATGGGAAAAAATCTAAATCAGAAGTTAAAAAAGCTTCAACGAAGTAATTTCAAGATACACTGTAAAAAAACGATCGCTTCTCCATTAACTTGCTAATCTGTGGCAGCACCTACGTACCTTCCCCAGTACTCAGGTACAGATACGATATTTATGCACTATTGTGCAAGTCCTCTAATGCCTTTTTGATATTGCATCCTGGAGTTAGATATTTGAGGCAGTTAAACTATATTGTAATTAAGGTTCGATTAACTGCTACAAGTACGTATTAAGTAAAGGTGCTTGTACAAAACAGTTGTCGATATGTTTTTATTGCAAGTAAAGACAATCAATAGATGAAGTGGATTTGCTCTATGAGTTGCAGGTTCGAATCCTCATAGGATGGATACTTATTTTGTGTGACGCACGGTATTTTTTGATGAGTTAGAAAGTAGTCCTCACTGGATGTAGAAGTAGGTATTTACTTCGTGTGACCCATGTCAATATGTGAAGTCTCTTGTAAAAAATATAATTGTCTTTACACTCATGCCAAAATCAACATGATCATTGTAGTAATGCTATTTTTAGGGTACGAAGCAAAAACGGAATTCTATTTCTGAGGCTCCACTGTCTGTCACCAGGCTTTATCTTATAAACCGTAATATCTAGACAGTTAAAGCTTTTGATGATGTTAAAAACCAAAATAATAACATCGAGGTTAAGTAACACTTGGTGCAGTCATGAATTCGATGGTTGCTCAATTTTTCTTCTTTTTTTCTTTAGTTTGTTTGCAGAGAACTCTTAGTGTTGCGAGACTTATTTACAGTTTTTCATAGTGAAAGGTTGTATTACAGCCTACACAGAGTTTAGTACTAGTAGAGGTGCACTGAGTACAATGTCGTGTCTACGTGACATTTTGTTGAAGGTCAAAGGCGAAGGGCTCTTCGCAACAGTAACAATACATTTCTATTACTAAGTAAATAAACTTGTGATGGTTGATAATGTATTTAATTGTGAAGTAGCTAGCTATTTATTTAGTATTTTTATAAATATGTAGGGAGAGAGAGAGGGGAGATATCACTGTAACCTTTTCTAAATCCTGTCTTTTAAAACCCAGTCCTGCGCTAAAGAATTAAATATTTGAGTCACGGGAATTATCATAACATTCATGAAATTCGTAACATGGGCCAATAAATCAAAATCAGAACAAGCATTTGTAGATCACACTATTGTCCTGCGCCGGGATCGAACCCGCTACTCGTCGCCAACACTAAGTTTGGCGTTGTGACCACAAAAACACTCGGCTATCTGTGGAGACATTAATTAATGTATCTTTTAGGGATGTTTTTAAGAACATAGGTAATGTTTAAGAAGGTTTTAGACTTACAGTTGGTGTAATTTTGTCGATTCCATCAATGAACACAAATATTAAACATGTTTGGAAGCTTCTAGTTCTAAAATCAAGATAACCAAGCCATCTTACTTACAGTCCAATAAAAGAAATTCAATGGAATATTTTCGTTAGCTCATTTCTTTTGTTTCCATTACTATTTCTCATATACTTGCAGAATGTGTGGGTGGGTGTAAACTGTATGGGAATCAAAGAGGAGTGAAGTAATAGTCAGTGACCTTGTGACTTGCTAATTACTAAGGCATTGCTATATTGGCTTCTCTAGTGACCTACATGTGTCATTTAGGCCATGTCAGTTGGAACCTATCCAATGGAAAAACCTTTAATTATCAAACTACTTGTATGAACTTGATGACGGACCTGTTGGTCTAGTGGTTAGCGACCCTGACTGCTATACCGGAGGTCGTGGGTTCGATTCCCGCCCAGGACAAATCTTGTGTGATGAGCATGATCATTTTTTCTGGTGTCTGGGTGTTATTTATCTATTATATGTTTGTATTTAGAAGTCAGTTGTCACTTCAGCCAGTGTAAGTTTATCAGTTGTCTGGGTACCATAACACAAGCTCTGCTTAGCTTAGGATCAGATAACCGTGTGTGAGTTGTCCCAGGATATATTATTATATGAAGTAGGTTCAGCTAATTAAGCGTGTAGGTTATAAGAAATAAGACAATAGTATTTGTGGTAGATGGACTCTTGAAACCAGTATGTGATCGCGCAGTGGCGGATTTGAAACTTGAAAAACAATCCAGTCTGATTCGTCAAACTGAGGATTCCGCGTAAAAAGATGTATAAAAGAAATTGAAAATAGTCTTCAATCTTAATTTACAATACCGTTTATCTGCCAAAGCCATCATGACCCAAACTTCAAAATCGACCATTGTTCCTACCTATGTTGGGAGCATTCGCTGACAAACTTTCAGCTTTTATAAAATAACGTAGGTCTGGGGTCACGGCTTCTTAGACCATTAGGAAAATGAAAAATGTGTTGCATTTTTAGATGAGAAGTCCTAATTTTCATATATATATTTTTTTATTATTCATTCAAAAATTAGAAAATTACATAAAGAATCGCCAAACTGCAAAGTAGTTTGTTGGCGATAATAGAACTCTTTAATATACAAAACTGCTCAAACTAATTTGACTAATATTTGTACAAATAACCAGTACCGATTACCAAGAAAAGTCAACCCAACTACCAGTTTAAACGAAATATTAATTAAGATACAATCAATAAACTTTACGAATAAATTACTTGAGACACTAAACTTACTAACTTGCGTATCAGAAACAACGCTGTCAAAATTAATCGGACACTACTTTAAGATGACCAGTTTAGATGACCCCTGAAATATGTAGAGTACAGGAAAAGTAGAGCAAAGACGATAGAGATCGTCTGGACGAACTATGAGCAGAGGTCTTATAATGTTGGACAGGGAAGCTAGTAAAATGTGTAGCAGTAATAGTACGAATTGAATGAAATTGTTATTATTTGTTTAGTTAAAGACTATATTTTAAGGTTTCTTTTGAACGACATAAGGAGATTATGAAATTTGTAATAATATTCGTATAATGTTAAATTAATAAAATGATATTTAATAAAACCACAAAAATAATTTGGATATTTCTCTTTAAAATCAGCAATATCTTAACATACATAACCTACTTGTTAGTTCACTAGATCATAATAATTAATAATTTAATTTATTCGATATAATTATAATACTTACGACGTTATACTACGAGTTTACTTTCGACCAACAACCATTGTCTTAAAAAAAATAAGCTAATCATACAAAAAAAAACCAGCCAATTCAATCAAAATCTATATTCCCACCTTTCAACTACACAAAACTTAAGTGTCGCAAATACTGGCGATCTATGTTAAGCTTAAACGGTTGATAGTGGGGTGTTGTGCGCTGCGCCTTATATAAGTGGTGGCCGGGACCCACAGCACATATGAACAGTGTGAGTTGCCCCTTACAGTGTTAATTGCAGTTCAGTGTTAACTTTACATAATGAAGGCTTTCGTAAGTGTTTGTTTTATTTAGGGGTTGTATTTAAATGTAGAAGTGTTTTGGAGTGGTTGGTTATGATTATTTTAATATTTTTAAAAAAGATAGATATTATTAGAGAAATTATTAAAATAATTAATTATTTACTAGTATATTCGAATTTAATTAAAACATAATTATTTAAAAATGCATTTCATCATGTTTTAATCAAGGCAAGTTTCGCGAATTAATTAGTAATTGCTAATACGTTTACAATAACTCAGTGGTTAATTGTCGAGATCTTGAAGTCTCGAGTTCGATTCCCATGAAATGTACCTTTCATTTTTTAGTGCTTTTCGTCTCTAAATTACTGAAGGACCCAAAATACTAGCGTCAAATTTCAAATATGTATTTGTTTAATATTTGTTGTAACGTAGCAATAAATATGATTATCATTTATTTCATCCTTTAAAATCAGTTTTAATTTTAGCACAACCATTTTTATTTACTTTTAATTTTTATTTCATTAATTCATTAGATTTAAATATAATAATCATAAGGTAAAATAAACGACAGATTTAGATAAGTTAAAATTTGTGTCTGCCTGTCTGTCTGTATATACTATTTTTTCACGTCACTCCTGATTTATAGTTCAATTACAGTCTTTTACGTAATAAATCTCACAAAAGTTATTTTCCAAAAAAAAATATAGCTCCTGGCTATTTAATTGTCCCCACTTGTACCTCATTTTAGTTACAAAGCAACTTCATACTAGCAAAGTTTTTACTGTCATTTCATTGGCCTAGCCTTTTCCCAACTATGTTGGGGTCGGCTACCAGTCCAACCGGTTTCAGCTAAGTACCAGTGTTTTACAAGGAGCGACTGCCTATCTGACCTCCTTAACCCAGTTACCTGGGCAACACGATACCCCTTGGTCTAGACTGGCTGTCAGACTTTTTTTCAAGCTTCTGACTACCTGTAACGACTGTCAAAGATGTAGGAAAAACAGCCGGGACCCACAATTTAACGTGCCTTCCGAAACACGGAGGAACTCGTTATGACAAAAATGGTCACCCATCTACAGACCAACCGCGTCAAGCATAGCTTAACCTGTGATTGAATCACTTATGCGGTTATAGCTTAGCCACTGTAACGCTCTAAAAAAAAGTGATAATATCTTAGAACTTGTTAGTTTAGTTTTCAGTTACATAACACACGGGTTCCACTATCCCGGCTCTTAGCTTTCCCTGGCTAGGTAACCGTATTAGTCCGAGCAAGTAAATTGATACACATCCGTTAGATGATATAGTAATTAAAACGTAATTATCCTTTCAAGATTTGCCGACAGAAATATTTGTACGTTCCTTGATTCGTTTTTTGTCGAGATTAGATTATAAAAATTGTAATAGGTAAATTGTGTTTGGATTTTTTTTAACATAGTTTCTCTTTTTTCTAAAGGTGTAATTATGGGTTAAATGCATTAACTTATAAATTTTATATTGAATAAGGGTAAAATGGACCAAATAACAAAAAGATCTATGTAATGTTTAAATTTTGCAATATTTAATCTAATATTATCATCATAATTATTTTTAAATATCATAAATTAAAGTTCGGCGTGATATAATTTATTAACTTTATCCAACATCATAACTAAAAACAATGTCAAACCGATATTCAAAATGCAACGTATTTATGAACTCGGTTCATGTGATAAACATCGATTCGCGCACAAACATTTCCCAACACCATTCATTGTTTCTATGTCGCAATAACCCACTAATCATGTCACTTTGAATCGATAGTACACTAGACCACACAAGTATGTACATTAGGATATACAAATAAGCTTTATTTCAAAGGCAATAAAGTTCAATTTGGTAATATATAGCTAAAGCTTTGTTGTCAGTACAACCTAGTACCTACCGTTTATCAAGTTCTAATAACCATAGTATACACAGCCCTATGGTATTCAATCAGCGTCTCGATTTTCGTTTTCGTCGAGCCACAATCGAATACTAATCGATTTGATGAAGTCATATCACGCAACGAGTAAAAGTAATCGAATGCATTGTTTATAAGCTGTATGCGTTAATGCATCGGCCAGTTTTGGCTACTGCTGTACTTTTCTCTTTATTTGCATATGTCCGGTGTTTTCGTTGATTTGCGTCACGCTTTTTTTCTTGATCGTGGAATACTGATATCCATGATATCTCGAATGTCTAAGTTACGTTTTCCTCAAGCAGATTGTAGAGATTTTAAATTCGAATGGTACCGCTCTGAATCGAAAAGAGTCCAATGCGATGGAAAAAATAAACAATGAACTTAATGACACAATACTAAATTAATTAATGTTTTTGTATTTTGTCCAACACAATTTATTTACTAATTATTTGAATGTTTCTTCACTTCCAGGTCGCAGTCCTTATCCTGGCAGCCTCAGTTCTGGCGGATCCTGAACCGAGCAAAGTTGTCCAGAAGCGAAGTGGCCTTGTCGGACATTATGGCGCGCCTCTGATAGGCCACGGACTGGCCTTCGGGCACGGATACGCGGCTGGGCCAATCGGCCATCTGTCCGCGGGGCCAATAGGTGCGGCCTACGCTGCAGGTCCTTACGGTGGACCTCTAGGGGGCACTATCGTTGGAGCTGATGTCCATACCACAGTCACCAAGCATGTCGGTGTACCAGTTCCCGCGCCCTACCCTGTCGCTGTGGACAGGCCTTACCCTGTGCCCGTTAAGGTTTGTTTTAGTTTCTTCTCCAATTCAAAATCTTCCAGTAAAGCTAAACTGTGGAGTATCTTGCATTTAGTTATCGTCCTGGCTTAAAACCACTATAATCTACTTCTAAATCAACACATATTCCCTTATTCACGCCTTTATCTACTTCTATCCATGTACGTTCCTCCCTACTCGGATCAAAAATGAAATCACTCCCTAAGGCAATACTTCTCAAATCACATCTTTACAAAACCGGTTTCTAAAACCTTTCTTCACATTACAGGTGGCCGTCCCAGTGCCGGTTGACCGTCCGTACGCCGTGCCGGTGCCCAAGCCGTACCCGGTGGCCGTTGAGAAGCACATCCCCGTTCCCGTCGACAGGCCCGTACCGGTGCCCGTGCCGCACGCCGTGCCGTACCCCGTCATCAAACAAGTGAGTATTTTGCAAGAACTGGACTTGAGCTATTGAACAAAATTCAAATCTTGGTCATTGTTCTTTTTAGTTGGTAAAGCTACAGGCATGTGTAGCTAGATGTGGTAGGTTCGAGACCTATTTAAGGTATGAATTTTCTCAATTTTGAGAATTTCATGGAGACTATCGTTCCATAAAGTAAGATTGAAATAGTAGTGAAATAGAGATGTAAATACAAGATGTAAAATGTTTAGGTGCAGAATGTTCTATATTTGAGATGAGACATTAATGCTATAAATCTATCACATAATTGGCTACATAAACAGGATTTCCGAGTGTCTACTCAAGAGAAAATCTACTACGCAATCGAACGCTAATTACAAAACCAAAAATATTTGTTTAAACTACTCCGATCTGAAAATGGTTTTTTATCAAAATCTTCAGCCCCAGATATTGTCCTTAAAATCCTTTCTACTTCTCTAAACATGAAAACTTCTAACACCTCATGAATCTCAACCTAAATATTCTAACCTCATTCTCCACTTTGTATAACAATTAAAATTCAACACTTGTCTGTGGTGTGTGAAGATTGTGCTAACTTTAGAAGTATTATACTGTTGCTTGATGGCACTAGGGTAATGATGCGATTAAAATTACCAGCTGTCTGTAAGATTGGATAACAGTGGAGTTACATTATGTCATGTGGATGGACCTTGGCACAATCATCAATATGGATTGACTTGTTGGAAATTTTGATTGGTCATCGGAGCACATTTTCGTATTTCATTTATTTCCCTGTCGAATGAGACAGTTTTTTTATAATTGTTATTAGAAAGAGATACAATGTCATAAAGTACTTCATTAAGAAGTACACAAACGATGTTCCAAATAACAAATGAGGTTCTCTAAATAGTTCATCGTTTCGGAGTTGTGTGTTGTTTTTTCGCGACAACCTGCAATGGTCTGATGCATGCTTCAATCTGTTGCTTTATACTTTATCCTTTTACTTGGATTCAATCAATTACATTAATACAAACTTAAACAGTCTCATTAAATTGCTAAGCGTTTACTTTAAGCTTCCCAGAGTCCACAGTAACGAGATAATGATCAAGATTAGTTGCGTTTCCGTCACGCCAGACAGCGCGTGCCACTCAATTGAACACGATTCTTGATACTAGCTTATACGGGGCACTTGTTCCACCAGGTGATATACGTGGTCTAGTAAACGGTGATTTATTTTGTCATGTTTCCTGTGACGTAATTTAGTAGACATTTTGCATTATACAGCTAGCTAGTATATGAAAGTTATAAGGATCTTCCCTCATAACTTGGGTAAGGAGTGTTTTTATAGATAAAAATGTTGTGGTGAAACCTCAAACCCAAAGAATCATCATTTGCCTGTTTTCGAGATTTTAATAAGTGCGTGAGATTCAGAAGCAACGTTCGTTTACCTATAGTTTCAACTACTTATTTAATTATTTCTTACTTACTTAGATATTTTGGCTGCTTCACAGAGAGAGGTCTAATAAAAACCTTTTTATTTACAGGTCGGCGTCCCCGTGCCCCACCCATACCCTGTAGCTGTGCCCAAGCCAGTAGCCGTGCCAGTGCCCGCGCCAGTCGCCGTGCCAGTCGTCAAGTCCTACGCCAGCGCGCCCATCTTCCACGACTTCCACGCTCACGGCCACTCTCTCCACTCCAAGTACGGATGGTAAACTGTCTAAAACGTCACAAAATGACAGATTCAAATCAAATTTCGAATGGATGTGTTTTTGTTTTTTGAAGTCTGATTGTCAGCCAGTATGGTGAGAATTCTAAATACAAACTTCAAGGGAGTTGACGCTTTGGTCTTTATGATTATGAGTTGTTTAGCCCTTGATTTAATTTAAAAAATGAATCTGTCATAGAGTGAAAACCAATATGAAATGTTAAAAGGCATTTTCATGGATTTTTTGTACGTAGTCAGAACGGTATTATGTGATGTAGATAAGTAGCTATAGGTGTGAGTGTGACTTCTAGAACTTATTTTCGTATGTTAAAAGTGACAGATTCCAACGGTTTCGAATCGAACATCATTTGAAACAGCCAATCACACGCCGCGATGAAAACTTACGACCAATAGCGGCTCAACATGACCTATGACGTCACTAACTTGCGAATTTAAGTTCAGGTTTTGTGAGAAAAGTTAGGGATTAAGTGCAATCACAAGAAGCCTGACGTCATTCTGAATTTATTGTAATTTAATATGTATAAATTTTTATTATTGCCAATATTATATTTTTAAATGATTAAAATTAAAAAGACTTGGGTTTGTAAACCCCTGTCAGTGTATTTAGTATATGTATGTTTACGTATAAAATATTTTACATTTTATGTATGTTTACCACTGACTGCTATTATAATACGCTGTGCTAGCAATAGCCAACAACATCTTGCTATTTAAAAATCGCCATCTAGGCATACGGAGCAGTGAAAGAGAAGGAAAAACTAATGTTTTTTCAATAAACACTAAAATTTTCAGTCCAACTATTTCACGGCTAATCCATTTTGCCTTAGATCTTTACCATAGGAAACTGCCAGTGCCACTTTACAAGATCTAGCCAATTCAGCGTATGATAATACAGGCCAGGACTATATGATATGAATTATAGTTATACCTAATTTGTGTGGGTTCATGTTTCCACATGATCTCTCCCAAATAATGTCGAGAAGGCTTCACAAGTACCTGGCTATGCACTGTTGTATATAGTTGTTCTTTTTTCATATTTTTTTAGCTTTAAACTTGATGAACGAGGTTTATTTCGACCGCAGTCGACTAAATACTATTTAATGTACGAACTTTTTTTAATAAAATGTGTATCAAATATTCTATCGTTTTTATTACCTTTTAATACAATATCTTTACTTTGACTTTTGTAGTATTTAATTTATATAATATCAATTGACATCATGAGTATAAAACATGCTAACTTGTCTACTGAGCAGCATGGTTTTAGAACCAAAAAATCAGTAGACACAAATTTACTCACTCTAGTCGACTACATATCCTCTAAACTCGATAATCATTGCCAAGTTGACGTATTGTATTTCGAATACAAAAAGGCGTTCGATAGAGTCAATAATGACATTTTATTGTCCAAACTTAGCAACATAGGATTCTCCCCAAAACTTGTAAGGTTCTTTGCTGACTACCTCTGTGATCGTCAACAATTTGTGAGACTAGGTATTTACGACTCTAAGTCATATCACACGCGATCCGGAGTGAGTCAGGGATCGGTTCTCGGACCTCTGCTCTTCTTACTTATGATCAATGACCTTCCTTCAGTTCTCAAGCACAGTAAATGTCTTTTGTATGCAGACGATTTAAAAATATATCGTGAAATAAAATCTGAATCTGATTGTTTAGCTATTCAAGAGGACATCGACGCGATTTGTAGGTGGGGTTTGGACAATAAAATGGAGTTCAATATCAATAAGTGTCATGTGATGACCTTTGCTCGAATACGACGTCCAATTTACGCTGATTACAAATTAGATAACACCACCATAGAAAGAACCATGACTATTAAAGATTTGGGCGTCACATTCGACCAAAGGTTAACATTTCACGATCACATGACATTAGTCGCAAAAGAGGCTTTTCGTAGGCTTGGATTTGTGCTTCGCAACACGCGTGAGTTTCATAGTCAGCACGTAATTAAATTATTGTACAATACTCTCGTACGCAGTAAACTTGAATCCAGTGCTGCTGTCTGGAATCCCTATGAAAGTAGTTACATATTGTTAATTGAGAAAGTACAAAAGGCATTTCTGCGATACCTTTACAAACGGATTTATGGTTATTACCCATTCTTGTACCCGACCTTATTCTTACTAGGATGCTTAGGTTATAACTCTTTGCAGATTAGACGTACAATGCAACAAATCATCACCGTATATAAGATTATCCATGGACAGACCGATGCGCCTGAACTGCATAATGACCTTCTTCGTATTTTCGCACCAAATAATTACTGTCGCAATAGAAAGCATCAGTTTTTTGCAATACCATCATGTAGAACGGTTAGTAGAGCAAAATCCCCCTTACCCCGAACGCTTCAGTTACTTAACCAATTCCTGGACTCAACACCTGAGTGTGACGTGTTTGCGAGTGAAAAGATGCTATTTTTGTCTGAATGTTTAAAGTTTTGTGAGAGAACTGATTGCTGAGAGGTTTATGTTATAATTTTGGAAGTAGTTATTTCTGTTATGATTTTTATTTTTCATTTGAACGTTTATATGTTTTGTTATTTTGTTATTATTATTTTTATACAGATATTTTTTACTTTCTTTGTTTGAAAGCATTTTTTTATTTTATTTTTGTAATTTTGTCATTGTTTAAATGAGGCATAAATAAATAAATAAATAAATAAATGAGATGAGACAGATCCATCAACTACTGTCACTTTTCAAAAGAGGAAACAAGAATTAGCTACAAGCTTTTCAAACGAGAATTAGCTACAAGCTAGAATTTTAGTTTTTAAAAGTAATCCTCATCGGAAACAATAAATTAAACATGAAAAAACCAATCAAGAAATATGAGGTCCTATCTTGACATGACTTTTCGAGTGTTTACCAAAAACATTTTCAGAAAATGAACATAAATAAATTACAAAAAAAAAACAAATCAACTTCGAAGAATACCTCATTAAAAAATACCAACAATTAAAATACTCCAAATATCATAAGACCACCAAAGACATATACACC
Source organism: Trichoplusia ni (assembly GCF_003590095.1). Taxonomy (NCBI): domain Eukaryota; kingdom Metazoa; phylum Arthropoda; class Insecta; order Lepidoptera; family Noctuidae; genus Trichoplusia; species Trichoplusia ni. The sequence goes on from NC_039497.1 coordinate 6,128,167, forward strand.
GTGATTTTTAGTCGTCTTACAGAAGCAGCCCCGTTCATGTATCCAATGACTAGAACACGTTCATGATAATAAAATAGGTATTTATGAGATTTGAATAAATTTAAAATGCAATTTTTATTCAATATTATGATGCAATTCGTAGCTTATTAGAAACACAGCTCTGTTGCGAGCGTGGTCCGAGCCTTGTAACAATGGGGGCGGCGGCGTTTTATCATTTTTAAGAGTATATTTCAGATATCTCTGGTTTAATTTTTCTTCGTACTTACTATCTTAGTTAATGATAAAAAAAAATCGCGTCTAGGGGTATTTTACGTCGGATACATGAACTGGGCTGCTTTTGTAAGACGACTAACAAATCAGCGTGTATATGTATAACACATTGTATACACAACTATATACACGTGTTTTTATAAAAACATTACGTAAACAGAATCCCTGCATGTTGACCACTTTCTATAGGAAAAAGGACGTGCCATGAATTACTAAGTGATGGCTAGCTGGTGACGTCATTTGCAAGTTATACCGAGTTACGTAACACACCATGGTTGGATAGAAAGCATGGTCTAATGGATATGGGGTGTGGATGTAGAGTGATTTGTACTGTTGAAGGGACCCGGGTTGTTTTTAGTCAGCGATAGTCCGACATATCCCGACAAAGTTCCCTAAGCGAACGAGTGAAGGTGTTAGCTTTTCATCCTAGTAAAAATAGGCTTTCTCCAGATCTGGAGTATTTCTGATTTTGTATTTCGTTCGGTTTTCAAGTCCGTTTGATATGGTACTATCGAAACAAAGGAAGGTCGAGTAGCTATCCCGTGTCATCACGAATTAACGCCAGTTTTTATTTTGACAATACCAACTCGACTCGACCGATACTAAGTCTAAAATGTAAATTAAATGTATTTTAGTGTCAACGGAATGTAACCAAAGTAGCACAACTATTATAAGTTGCAATGAATCGAAACGATCAGCTATTTCAAGTGTGACATTTTGGAACGATTTAGAAAAAAAAAATCAATGGTTTACTTTAAATTTTAATTTCAGCGGCTTGTTAGCACGTTAATCCACACCCAAAAATGAGTCATAATGTTCACCCATTGCCCACAAAGGATTGCACAAGTTAACGTGACCGGCATCGAACGCGGAACTCCCTGATTCAGCCAGCTGTCCGTTACGTCACTGGGAAGGAGGTTGCGCTACAGTGACTCGGTCACTAGGAATCGAGGACCGAACAATGTAATTGATTTTGACAGCCATGGTTAGGAAGCAATGAGGTTGTATAGAGGTTGCTAGAAATTATAACTTTTGCTAGCGGTTTCGACCGCGTAGAGTGTAAAGTAACTTCTGTCCTGTCTAGGAGATCAAACTAAGCTCATACTAAATTGATTTGAGAGGGTAAAGTACTATACTATGGAACTCTACTTACCACTATGTAAAGCCTCGATTATTAAGTGAAGCAAAGCTCTCGGTATGACTAAAAACATGGTATCAAAGTGCGATTATAATGTCTCAACGTTATCGTTCACAGAACTCTATCTTTTGCGATTTCAACAACGTGTGCCCCGAGTGTTTAAATAATTTCGGAACTCGAACAAGCTCATAAAAAATATGTGAAACAGTTTGACTCATCTTAACTCATAGAATTCTAACCTTTTAATCGGCAGCAATAACATATTTTGTTCTTACGGAAAACATTTTTACTATTCGCAATATAAATAAATAAATATAATTGATGCAAAAGTATTTCGCTTAACAGCTAGCAGAGCGTGGTTTCGATCCACGGACCTCTGGGTTATGGGCCCAGCACGCTTCCACTGCGCCACTCTGCTTGTGTGGATCAACGCAAAATGTTGTTTTCGTTTTTGAATCTGATGCCATAAATTACTTGTGGTGCTAAGGTGATGTGAATGATTAATTTTAGATGATACCCAGGGTGTTGGTGGCGTAGTTTGCAAACACTGGTGACCACACCCTTTTTATTGGGTGACGGGAATACTAAAACTCAACACTAAAGCTGGAAGAAATATAAAATTAAACGGAAGAAGTTATATGATCACTTAGTACAAACATGTATTTTTAAAAGCAAAAATATCTCAAAGTTGTAGATGTATTGTGGAAACAAAGATTGACGTGACAACTTTGAACAGTAACCAGACTCTCCTTATTCTAAAAACTTATCTAGTCTTCCCATCTTTCAATGGTCAATATAATATTAAAAATAACTAAAAAAGCAATATTCATGAGATGGTAATAGGTATATAAAACTGGACTTAAAAGAATATGTATTGGAGACCCTCCAATTAGCGTAGTTGTCTTGGTCATGAAAAGTTCGATACTCCCACCTAGGTGTTACCTTCGGTACTAGGAGTAAACTAGATCTTGCATAATTTTGAACGTAACCAACCAACAAATAGGTTCGCGCACGTGGCCAGCCTTTTTAGTGACACCAGGATTAGATAGATGGCGCTACACTACCTATTTTTATTATCAAATTAATTAAAAAATAATGTAACTGAATAGTTTTAATAACAAATAACACAGGATATATATTTAAAAGTATTGTATATATATAGTATATTTAAAAATTGCAGCTTCTGGATCTTCTAAATTTGTGAGACCATGAAAAAATACTAAGTTCTGGTATCCGATCTTACAGCTGCAGCTTACCTACTTTAATCACTCTTATACCTACGCGTAAAAATCATTGGCATAAGAAAGTGGAGTTTGACATATCCCGCAGAATAAACGAATTCATTACGTTTCATACATTGGGCAAGTAATGCTGTATTTTAGATCCAAACTCCACCATTTTTTTATATAATAATTTAAATATGCATGATGATAAAAATGACAATTGAATTTAATCATTAAAAAAAATGTCGTACAGAGCCCACGTAAAAGATTAACCACTTGACAACATGAGAATTTTTACACAAGCATGGGTCATCAGAAAAGCATAAACTGAAAAATCAAACAAAGAAATACCTTATTGTTGGAAATAAGGTAGCCCATTAACCAGAAAGAAAAGAAAATCAAAATGACAATATTACTCATACCTTCACACACTAATAAAAACTTTCACCTGTTACCACCCACACTTTTTAGGTATTCTGTACCTACCAACAAATCCTTAGTAGACAGTTCAAACAAAATCCCTCAAAAGCGAGACGAAATACCACAAGTGTAGAGCGCCATTTCTCTCCCACAACAGCATATTACTTCGTGGTACGGAGGTCCCCCCTATGTGAACTAAACTGCTGAACTTTGTAATATGAGTCAAGGAAAACTTTATGAATATTATATGTGTTTTCAATTACCGACTGACGGTACAGTTTTAAACTATAACTGGGGTAATAGCTGTCATGGACTGAGGTAATTAAGCTTCAAAATCGAGAATAAGGATTTAGAGAATATTGATTAATGGTCTTCACTTAGAATCATTAACTTGTGGACTTGTGGTGTATAATTATATATAAGTAGTATATGTTTAATGCTAAGTAGGTCCTCCGCAATTGATTATTTTTAAAATGGTAGAGTTTTTAATTCAGACAATATTTCTTGGAGGTAATATTTTATATATTTATTTTTGAGGCCTTGTGACCAGAAGTGGGGTGCAATAAGCTTAGTTCAAATAGGCTTAAATCAGGTTTAATATAAAAACCCCTTACATCATTTATTTTCAATTCATTTCATGATATTATTTTATAAGCAACTTTAGTATGAATTAGGTTCCCAACGTTTTGGTGCAAAATCTTAAATCACGCCGAGGCTGCCCATATATGACGAAGCTCCAAAAGAGGTTAAATTGTCACTTAACTGCCAATTTAGAGTTATCTAACTCGTCACGGATATGTCTTTAAAATCTAGTTTGTAACATGATTTTGCTAAGTAAACATACAAACAGTAGGTACCTTAAAACTGGTCTCCTTAACCATTGCGTCCTGCCCTCTATGACCTATGGTGCCGAGTCTTGGACGCTCACACTTGAGCCTGACCGTAAGATTAATGACCAAAAATAAAAGAGCCATGGAGCAAGCTATGCTAGGCATCAAACTCCAATACTGAGTCCGTAATTTGGATATTCACAACAATAATGTGTCATGGTGGGTGCCACAACAACAAGGCAGAAGTCGAGCTGGGTATTCCACTTGGCCAAACGAAATGACGGCAGGTGGACTAAGGCGGTGACAGAATGATGGAAAAAGCAAGGCAAAAGAAGTGACGGTCGTGAAAGCAAGATGTGAGGCTTAGGTTCTCAAATTCTTCTGTTAATTTTGATGAGCTATCTAACTAATGTATAGTACAGTGTAAAAACTACAAACATTTTTTTTTAAGTGTGGTTCACCTTTTCCATACATTCGGACCAATCTTACAACTAGTCAGAACAATCAGTACCATGTAGAAAGGATCTGCTACTCAGAATCATTTAACCTCAAAATCAATATGGTATTGATTCTATTAATGAAAAATATATTATGTACCGTAACATTTAACACGATTACCAGCCCATTTGGTACCTAAGAGCCGAAATTAGTAACTAATCCACGTAGTTTCTAAGAATCGCTTAATATGTTTGTATTCCATTAAATCATGAATTTAAATAGCTTAAAATTACTTAAAACCCATTAACAATGTTGCCTTACTCTATTTTTACTTAAGTTAATTTAAGTCTGTACAAAAATAGAAGCAAATTAACCTTTAAAATTCCGATTCAAACATGCGTGTTTATAATAGTATGTATGGAGTTGGTATACTTACCATGTGTATGCTGCATTCGGAAACTTTTGAATATATAATTTGTCTGTAGGTATAATCGGAGGACTTGAGTTGTGATTGCCATAATTGTGGTAGTGATAGGTATAGGCCAGTCTCTGATTCAAAATCTGTATCTTTTTAATTCATTACGAAAGTTTGTTTTTTTTAAAGAGTCACAAGAGTCTTTTAGGAGTCTTTGATAAATACATGGCATAAAAGAAAAGAAACAGTTATCAGAGCCCAATTTAAGTTTTCAAAATTCGAACACCAATAAAGAAACAAAGACTATCAGCGCCATGCTTTAATTGTGTCACGTCGTTTAGTTTAAATTCACTATTATAGTGAATTTCATTATTATCTGTATTAATTGATACAAAAAAGTTGTTCCAGTTAATTTAAGGAAAAAAATATGAGTCAGTCGCGTCAGACACTCGTTATAAATTCCATAATCAGGTTGACACAATCCCATAGAAGTCGCGTGACTGCTATCGGCCCGCCATCAGCTGATCGATGCCTATGCATCATTTATGGAGTATTGATTACTTGTGAAGTTGTGACCCATATTATTTACCCACTTCTATATTCGTTTTGTATGTTTGTCAATATTTTGTTTGAGTCAGATTAAAATCGATTGGTTTTAAAAAAGGTTTCACAGATAAAAAATATCGTAAGAAGAATGTAATAGTATTCGCACAAAAAATAAATATTTTTAAATCTCGACCTAGTATCAATTAGTTCATAAATTCATGGAGTGGATCTCTTAAAATAAATAAATTACTATAAAAAAAAACAATACAAAAAGTTCACGATAAAAATCTTATAGGCATGGATAAAAAACCGTATAACGATTTTTCATCTTAATTCCTAAATGCACGCAATTTAAAACTAAATTCTATTTTAAATTAGGAATCGAAACACTTCAGTCACGATTATTTGAAATTTACCTAATAGGTACAGTTCGCCTTCCAAGTTTGACCATAAAAAGCGGTATACATACTTATTAATGGGGGCAATTCATTATGCGTTCCACGGCAAACTTATTGGGCGGGGTAGCCGTAGGTATTCCACACATTTCATTCCTGTTTAGGACGATTAGCTTAAACGGAATCCAATAAAATAATTGGTTAATTGTAAGTAGAGTATTTTAAATAATGGTTGATTGTGCTTTTAATGTGTATGGCATGGCAATAAATTGTATGCTCATTTTTTGCATATATTTTCATAGACCTTCCGGACAATTTTATAATATCAGATTGTTTTGTAATTGCAAGGCTTGAAACTTAGAGTTAGGGTCAATATTATAACGATTTAAAAGACTGGAAAACGGCCTACTGAAATAAAAACATTTGATTTTGTCATGACTGATAAACCTTTTTGCTTTTATTATTTTGAAAACTATAATAGTTACAAAAAACCACCTTTAATTCCCAAAAACTGAAAAATCATAGAAATCCTACAATAAAATGATAAAAAAAATACCATGATACTTGAGATTAAGTAAAAACATTTAAAATTCAAATTAATGTTTGCAATGAGCACCTAATTAAATGTCCACCTCGGACGCGGTCTACTATGTGATCGGTGACCGTATTCGGTATATACCGACAATATCTGCCGGCTGGTTGCTGGCGAATTTGTAACTCGAATATCGATCCAATGTGTTGTAATTCGCGTAAAATTAATGGTCTGACCATTCTTTATATAGCTGTTAGGCATAACGGAGGAAATAGCAATGAAAATTGCTTTCTGTATGTGTTCTTAGATGGCGATTTGGTGGAAATGTTTCATGTGCAACGGTAAAAACTATGGTTTAATATTCTCGTCATAGATGTAAAATTATTAAGGTAAGATGTAGGATGTTGTTCTTATTGGCATGTTTCACTTCTCAGGCTGAAAAGAACAAGATTAATTTTGATTAATATATTAGTTTGGATCTGTTTTCATTATACAAAAAGCTTATCAAGTTATCAGTACTCAGAATAACATTAGGCGTAAAACGGGGTGAATAGATTATGAAAAGCTTGAGATTTATGCCCAAATCTTAACAAAAACTATGTTTCTATCCTCTCCTAAAAATACCTTTAATCATCCTGTTTTATCGTTATTTATTAGGTGTTACCTAGATAACTAGTTGTCAGCAACATATCCATTGGAACGTGGAACCACATCATTCTATTTTTAAAATATCAACGCTACCGGTAATCGTGCGATCGATAAGAGAAATATTTTCACATCGAATCGATTGACACACATCGGACGATTCCGTAACGTCCAGCACTACCTAGCTCCATTTTCAAATATATTCCACTTTTTATTCGAACTAATCAAACGCTTATATCTGTTACAAGACAAAAACTCGGCGAAAAAATATCGATTGCCGTTGTATCGATACTTCGGCGAATCGAGTTGAGTTGAAATCAATTATGAAACGTCTTGAAGTTTTCTCATGTCATCGAAATAATGCGTTTTCTTAGAACTAGGGCTGTGACATAGTAAGCTGTGATTTAAGGACGATTGTGACAGGAATCGGTTCGGTACACTCTTGCGCAGTCCGGTCAAAACGAGGACCAATTACATTTGATGCATTACGGTATGGGTTGGTTGATTTAGACATGGAAATCTGTCGAGTCGTATTTTCTCATATAATTTGAAAGATTTAAAAGTGTCCTTATTTTTTATTTACAATTATTGATAAAAAGAGTAGAATCTGAAAAAAATAATTTACAACTTTTTATAGTAATCACAGACAAATACATATTCCTAAGGATAATTAAAATGCAAATAAAAATCAATGCACTAAAAATTTTTTTTCATCACGCTGTATTTTAGGATTAAATGCCTAAAAGGTAAAAACGGAACCCAAAGGCTCTGCTACCTAACCGTGGTTCAATTTTAACTGTCTACCCATAGAACAACAATTACTCAAAATAGAGATCAATCAAAATCAAAATTCATTTATTCAAATTAGGCTACTAAGTAGCACTTTTTGAAGGTCAGGTTACATTGGACAGCACCCAGTTTCGCTCACCCATCACCGCTTCCTAAGCGCTTTTTCTGTGAGAAAAGAAACGGTGCAACAAACTCCCCAGCAGCACGCTGTCAATAAACTGCTGCTGATCGAGTAAGTCTCATAATTTTTTGATATTTAATTAGCTCCATGCCTTTATTGTTCCAACCAGACCGTATTTCGTTCATCCGCATAACCCGTCTAGACTTCTGTAACACTCCTACATTCACTGTATTCACTTGACGACGGAAACTTGCTCCAAATTCACTATAATTTATAATCAAGTGTCAAAGTGCCTGGCTTATAGCCGTTTTATCATCAGGAACCTGTTCGTGGTCTATCAATATCAGGATTAAGACAAAGATCAAATGATACTGATCACATCTACTCAAACATCGAAATCTGGATAGTAGCACTTTAGCAATAAACGCGTTATTTATTTATGTAAATACGTTGCACTAATAGTGTTTAAAACAATTGTAATTTTAACTTCTAAATCTGTAACAAAATGGCGTCTGAAAACTTACTTTAAACTATCTTTCTTATTTGTAATTGATGCATCGTCAAAGATCATCAAAATAATTCAAGATACTTTGCTATCCAATTTTAAGATTTACTACAAAAAAATCTGATATGAACAAGTACTTACTTATCAATTTAATATCACGATAAATACGCGTGAGTAAGCCGTTTCATCATTTAATAATTTAATATCAGTTCCTAACAAGACGACTCCATACATTTTGCTAACAACTCTCCTATTTAGTACATCCTCATAATACTGATTTCTGCCCTTACACATCACACATGTACGTACTAAGGCATTCACTAACGGAAACTTGTCCCACATTTAAGTAAGCTTCATTAGGCTGCGTTTCCACCAGAGATGTGCTATGATAATGTGTCGTGCGAGGATGTCCGCTGAGCCGTTTCCACCAGAGCTGTACGGACCGAGGCGAAGTTAATGAAGCGATTTTATTGGTACCTTACAAACACATCCCTCGCTTAGCATCCTCGCACATCTCTGGTTTAAACGCAGCCTTAGTCTTAAGTAATGATGATTCACTCGTGGAAGCCCCGTGTTGAAGGTGAATCTTTATTCATTTATACATGTTGAGAGTTTACCTACCGCAACATCTAAGGACCTTAGCATACTAGCGGTTTCGAAGCGGCTGAGACTAAAAAGATATTCACACACGATGACTTTCTGTTGGAGTTGTAACTATACATAATAAAAAAGGGGTAAGCTACGGTTGGCACGGTCAAAAATGTAATGAGTATTTTTTTTTACATTTATGCTTTCTTACCCTTTTTTTTGCGGAATCCTCAATGTAAAGAGTTATAGAATTAGAAATAGACAATAGCAAAAATACGGAATGCATACAGTTAAAATGAGACTTAAGAGTTGGAACTTTTCATATGATTTATATAATTTTAAAATAAATATATAACTTTAAATATTTATATGTTTTAGAATAAACGATCAACTATCACAATTAGTCTCAAACTATCTAATATCCAATGAATGATCAAATTTCAAAATAAGATCCCTTACTATAGAATCCAGTCAAAACTCTTCATAAAAAATAAAGAATGTATGTAGGACATATTTATTTAAAATAATAAATTGATATTTGATTTTGTATTCTCATTTGGTACAGAGATAGAGTCGACCTTCCCGGACTTCTGAAGAGTTCTCTTAAAGCGATATAACCGACCTCGACGCGGGCGAAAAGCTAGTATTTTCATAAAACAATAAGTAACATATGACCTCTTTACAGCTATTGATTGATATTCTTACAATACTTTGTAAGTACCTATTTAGGTCATTAACCTACGGTAGGTTTAATTTTTAATGAGTCCCTGAAGTTATTACGTATAGGCCGATTGGTAAAATGACTGATATATTTTTAACATAATGTATATTATCATACAATCATTTTAATGTTTTATATAAACGGACACTTATTTGCTATAAGTAAAACGTTAGTTACAATAATTGTCCGTTCCAATCAATAAACTCAAATATTGGTTGTTATCAGAGTTTTTTAATTAATATCAATCTCTAAGGTTGTCTGCTAAAATATATTTTTACCATCATTATACTCACCTTTAGAAATCAGGATTGAAACCTCTGAGAAAAATTTGTAATTAATAAAAAATAATCGACCAAATACGACGAGACGAAATACTTAGGTATTTATGTAACATAAGTCGAAAAAAAAACTTATTTCAATGATACAAACACGTGTCTAATATCGATTACACATAATTTCTAATGCAACATTAAAATTCCACTTTTTATTGAATTCAATGTGATAACTTATTGATCGACCATTCATAACTAAAATGGTCTTTAATTTATGTTATGGCTTCATAAATATGCTATGGTGACCCGATACATAACACATAAGTTAACGTCTACCACCTTACTTCAAAATAATATTACTGCACGTGTGTAAGAGGGACAACGCTCTACACCATACATAGCTCCGTCACGTTTCCTCAATTCCTACAATAATTTACGTCGTAGAGGTAGGAACACGGTTCACATTAATTATATAATTGCACAGAGTTGTTTGATGGCGAAAATGGTAGAAAACTTTATGGATTTTGAACTATGCTGTTATTAATGTGAACACATGTTTTTTAATCAATATAATTGTAAACGACACTTTAATTAACAGCGTACTATGTTTGAAGTTGTACGTAGAGCAGAACAAACAGAGATTGAAATTGTAGTGGCTTATCGTAATATAATGATACCGCCTTTTTTACTTTCTGTACAGATTAATTTTTCGACCACCACACACTTTTCCTTAATATCGTACTTCCGAGAGAAAGTTCTCTATAATACTCTCATCTCTTTCAATTTAAATGAAAATAAGCTGTTTTTTTTTCTAGAGGACTAAATCTTTTGACGTGTTGCGTAATACAATGACCATAGGGATGATTTGACTAATATTTTTTTTTATTTAATTCGGCGCGTATTTATCGGAATAGCCCTAGTAGTTTCGCACCTATCCGGAGTCGTTAAACATCGCGGTGTCGCGAGTTCATCTAGTCGGGCTATCCCGGTAAATATGCCGGTGCAAACTGTTATTAAATAAAATATGACTGCACTGATAGCCGAATTATTGAGGTCAACACTCAAAACACGCTGTTTAATTCCCGATTACTACAATCGTTTGTGTAATTCACGAATGCTTGTCCTGAGTCTGGATGTCTTTGTGCATGTGACTTGAATGTTTGTAAAACCCCCTCGACACTGGGATAAAAGACGTTAGTGCATTATCCGTAAAAAAAGAGTATCCGCCTCGTAGAAGTTATTCTATGATTGATTAAATCAAGTCATATCTCTTGTCGCCATCTGCTATAGAATACCATAAAGATATTGGTTATAGACACCCAAGTTCGTTTTAAAAGTCCGTCCTCAATATGCGATTACCTTAAGAGGTAAAACATTAAGTTCACTCCAATTTATTAATTAAAATTAGAACGAATTATGGTAATTATCAATAATGTATAAGTGGCTAAAGACACGTATGTTTAAATATACTAAAGAACAGTTGCTATATAAAGATAAGCAGTGTGAAGCGATTTTTGTGCGTTATAATTTATATATTTTATGCCTTCCACATTTTTATGCTTTCAATCATCAGTATATTATGTGCTGTATTTAAAAAATATTTTCCATATTTTTAACATTGAATAACAATAAATTAATATGTATTTCTTTGTAGCTTAAGTTTGACTCTGAAAAGCAATCAGAAAATAGCAAACGAAACACAGATCTATTGAACGCAGAGACAGAAAGAATACAGATTAAACTAATAAACATTACTTAAAAATAGACATATGTAAATTGCATATCTTTTCACTAATAATAGTTGTACGCCTTCACGGCAAGACGTAGCGCCCTCCACACACATAGTGTAAATTACCTATGTTTAACAAATAAATTATTCTAATACACTAAAATAAAGCATCAGTATAAATCGAGAGCACATCCTTTAGTGGTCACCGATCTTTAAAGATGTGAGACCTAGATCGGCTTCGTCTGAAAATTCCGCGTAAGTATATAAGGTGCGCGGGCGATCATAATTGCACACTCCACATTCTTAGTCCAGTAGCTACGGTAAACGACATGCGGGCCCTTGTGAGTAACGTCATTTTTATATATTTACTTGAGGTTTTAAAAAAAAACGGTAAAAATAATGCCAATGAAAACACAGTAAAAAGGATGTAGGTATTCGATAATTTTTAAAACAGGCTCAAAGCGTAGATCCTTTTGTGTTTCAAAAAACTTTTTTCAATGTCAGAATAGGATTATTCTGCATATAAAGGATCTATAACTCAAATAAGAGTATTATGCAATAACCCCATAATAATAGAAACATATGAATTAAATATTTTGTAAAAGAAAAAGAATACAAAAATCTAAAAAATTTTGCATTTTTACACCAACAGATTAAGCAAATAACACATTTTTTTATAAAAAAAATGCCATTTTAGATATAAGTGTTGGGGTTATTAGTGCTATTAACTTCAACGAGCATTCCAGTCTAGATTTAAAAGAAAAATATCTGTCGAAGCTAGCTTGAAGGTTTTGAGGTAAAATCGATGGACCCAACCATTAAAGTTGACGACATGACGTACACAGTACGCACATACTTAAAATTGATTGGATACTAGTTACAGCTTGCGGATTCTGTCGCCTGGGTAACGGAAAAGACGCAAAATATGACCGCTTAACGAAGTCGGATAACAATAGCCTATGTGTTAACCCAAAGTGTCAGCTTACTTTATACCTAATCATATAGAAATTGGTTCAGCCGTCTGAGTGTTAGAAGCAACAAACCTGCACATACATACTAACACGCGGGTTCGATACCAGCGGACAAGAATTTGTGTGACCCACGAATGTCATAAGCCTGAGTGTCTTTGAAAACCTGTGAAAACCCCCTCTACACAAGGATCACATTCTTTGGCAAATGTTTCGACGCAAGGATTACTTCCGTCGTTTTTTTAAATCCATTTTTTCTCAGATTTTTTATTTGAAAAACAATATCGTATGTCTTACAATTGACATTACTTTCAGATTGTTTTCGCGATACTCTCGGTGGCCGCCGCTAAACCTAAGCCGGGCGGTATTATTGATGACTGGGGAGCACCTTCAGTAAGTAAACAACGTTTTTTGTAAAGGCCCGGCAATCTTGACCTACTTACTGTTAATATCTTTTTTACGATTAAATGAATAAGTTGCTGCAAAATTTCATAATACTGGACGGAGGTGGTCTGTTTAAAATTGTTTGCTTTACATTTTCTGCCGTATAGGGCGATTAGGCGATAAGGCGATAAGGCGATAAGGCGTTTTAAAATATAATCATGAAAAAATGTATTTTTAAAAATCATCGCTCTTCAGAACCTAATCGAGATTTACCATAAAAAAGGTTGCTTTTAATATATGAACCCATAACCGACTGCGTAAAGTCTGTAAACCTTCATTTCCCTAACTTAAGTTTTTTTAATAACTTTTCATTTGTATCCACATGTATATATTTTTAAAACAAACGCTAGTCATAAGTTAGATGCCGCACAAGCGCGTATCAAATCGTTCTGAAGGATTTCCATATTTTTAGAAAAAATCATTCCGGCGTATGACAATATTTACAATATAATCTAGAAGTAAGACTAATTTTCTTTATCATGTTATCGCTAGTGTGCCAAATTTGCAAAACCCACAGTGGTTTGACTGCAAAACTGCCAAGTCGAAGGTATCGAGTTCGAATCCTAGGGCCGCAACTTTACTTTTTGAATGTTGTGGGTGTTATAGAAAATAAATATCACACCATTGTCTCATCAGACTCTCCCTCCCTCATTTGTTCCAGTATATTACCGTATCTACTGTATATCGGAAACGGGGCCATGAAAGTTAGGCTGCGTTTCCACCAGAGATGTGCGAGGATGTGCTTGTAAGGAACCAATAGAATAGCCATTACCTCGCTTTGGTCAGCATAACTCTGGTGGAAACGGCTCAGCGGACGTCCTCGCACGACACATTTCCATCGCACATCTCTAACGGAACCATGCAGCCTAAGGGAATAGAGCGTTGTTGCCCACATTTATGCCAAAAGTCGTTCAACCTATTACTGCACTTGTTCCTACCCTGTATCGTATGTCCACCAGCTACCATCAGTGAGTTACGTGCACCAGCCCGCAGTGGCGGTCGCTCAGCCCGTGGCGGTCGCTCAGCCGGTGGTGCACGCCGCTCCCGTGGCCGTCGCCAAGCCCGCCACCAGCTACGCTTCATTCCAACAGGTAACCTTATCAGTTTAATAATTATCTCGCCCGTATTTATTGAGATTGCTCGACTAGTTTCGGAGCTAACTGGAGAATTTGAATCGTGAGCTGACGCGACTTCGGGTTTGGGAGTTGAACTGATAAGAAACTAATGTTGTTTCTATTAAGAAGAAATGTTCCGATTTCCATTTTGTATCTTCTAAGACAGTCAATTGTTTCCTTGCGTCATTTAACATAAAGAACACACAAAATGATTAAAATGTTTGGCTCGAGATATTGAACTATATATGTAGTTCTCGAGCACCTTTAATATTAATCTACTTTATATTTGGTAATTTACGTAGAATACTATTTACAGGAAAACTATAAATACAACCTGGCTATAGTGATAACAACATAGATCCTTTATAAATAGTCCTCTATGAGAAGGACACATTTGTTTTCACCACAAAGCCTATCGAAACTCCAGCACTAATCTAAATCCTCACTTTACAACAGTTTTCTGAATGTGCCATAGAATCTTTTATAGACAAACTTTTAAGTGCCCCATTAACCCACTGCATAAGTCCATATTATGTGTGAAAACTTTTAACTGTCCTAAAACACTTATGAATTCTGCTCCATAAAATATTTTCGAAAACTAATATTTATTGGTACCAAAAAGATTTTCGCAATAAATTATTTTCAACTAATAGAATGAGTAGAGCGGCTTTTTCATGCACTAAGAAAAAGCGGCTCAAGCCTACAAGATTATTATCAATAATTGACTTGTTATCTACATATACATGCCAAAGGTCATCTTAACTTTTCTAGAACCAATAAGAAAATATAAAATACAATAATTGACACCAAAATATGTAAAATTAATCATAACTGGGTCACAGAAAAAAGTATGTCATTAAGTAAAATGAGGTGATTAGAACAAGGTTTTTTCTAGCCCAGTGACGTATTCAAGATGCTAATCTAGAACACATAGACTGTCAAACACATAACAAATGACAGCTAACCTATAAATTACAGTTATATTGTGTTTAAAAAAAAAAGGAACATCAACTCCCTCACTATAAATTGCTAAAAAAGTTTGTCAATGTTGTGGGAGCAAGACAAGGCTAGATAGAGTATTGTGACGTCTCGCTTCAACAACGACATTAGCAAAGGTTAATGTGTTCATAGTACAGGCAGTGATTTGAAATGCATTGGGAAATTAAAGCCCTATTAATGGAAACCCGCGGTTTTCTGATTAATCAAAATGATTACTAGCTTCCGAACGACCGCAAACGCTGGTCTGTTTGTAATTGGGACTGTAATTATCGTATTGAATGAAAATGGTTTTAGGGTTGAGTCTGAATTCTGAACTAATCGTAGTATCCCGATCATTATCTGTAAAAGATGATTTAATATTCCGCCTTCATTATTTTATTAACAGTAGTCATAACCACATCCAGTTTCTTTTATCCAAGGATTTCTTTTCAACTTCCTATGATTTTAATGCTAATAGTAGTATTTTCACTCTATTTTTGGTAAACATTGTGAATTCATTAATTACTATTACGTATGTTAATTTAAGCAGTGAGTTGCATGTACCATGGTAATAACACATCCAATGACATAAATCTGATGATTTTAATAGAATTGACATATTTTGAAAGAATATAAAGATAATTCACTCTAACTACGTACTTTAAACTCAAAGAATCTTAGATTAAAATACCCGATGTTAAGTATGAAAAAACTCTATGTCATTCTTGAAAATCCACCCATTTACTATACCTTTGGTTCAATATCACAATCTTAGTCCAAAGCTTCTAGTATCGGCAGACCAAAACTTTTTACGTTTCAGCATCAGTCGCATCAGACATGTTTTAAGTTTGAGATGTCTGTCTATCTATCGGATGTCAGTTTAGTTATAATTATGCGAGTGTCCTTAGACCCCTTCCGATACCAAATGATGAGTGTCACTAGACGCGTTTTAATAAAAATCGATAAAGCCATTTAAAAGTGGTTGGCGTCAAAGTTATTAGTAAAACAGTTATCTTGTTTCTGAAGTCCATGACATTTTTGTCTACAGATCGTGCACCCAGTGCAAGTAGCCCAGCAAGTTGTCCACGCTGCTCCTGTGGTCTCACAGCCAGTCGTCCACGCCGCCCCTGTGGTACAAACCGTTGCCCAGCACGTGGTCGCCCAGCCCGTGGTCCATGCCGCCCCAGTAGTCCAGGCCTATGCCCAGCCTGTAGTTCAGAAGTATGTGTCTGTGGGATCTTACGGCGGTTCCTACGGGGGCTACGGACACGGATGGTAAACGATGACGTAATGACGTCACAAGTGTAAATATTTTTTTGTTCTAGCGTTAAGATTTTGTCCGTATTGTTGATGTGGTGCAAATAAAGGTTATCAGTACTGAATATTCGTTTTATTTTGTTTTCATTTCTTTTAAATAAAAATGTAAAGTTTTTTTTCTATAACCTTTAAAATAAATGCTCGACTGAATTAACATATTTCGCACCCTATCTAGGTTAAGTAAATGTTTCCCAAATTCTTTCGTAGTATAACGAAGCCAAAATTCCATTTTTATTGACAAGCTATCTACGCGTCAAGCCCTAATTGACGTAAAGAAAATGTTAAGTTATAATGAAGCTACCGTCAACATGATGGTAGCGTAAATAGGGAGTCTTTGGTAATAATAATAATAATAAAATCTTTTATTGGTTCTAAAAACATATAACAAAATAATTAAACCCACCAAACTGTGTGACAGTTTGTCGGCGGGAATAGCGCTCGATAGATATTACACGTATTAAAGTTTAAAAATACAAATAAACATACAAATACAAAATACAAAATACAAAGGAACATGAAACTACTTATAAAATTATTCTTTAAGTAACATATTGCGTAACTTATTCTTTAAGGTTAGCTTACTTATTTTAGGATTTAGTTTTCTAAGCCAGTCGTAATTATTATATATCGAGGGGATCAAATACTTGTTGGTTCTTTCACCATAATAGTTCTTTATCGTTGGACGGATCAATTGCTGTTCTCTTACACGTCTTGTATTATAACTATTCTTTATTTTTATTTTAAAATTATCACTATAAAATTGTTCTAAAATCACCAAGTATTTGACCCTTTCATGAATAGGAAGTATTTTACACACTTGAAACAGTTGTTCATAATTATGGTTACATTTACGTTTTGTTTTAGGGGTAACAAGGAATTTCATAAAGCGGGTTTGCAATGACTTAATAATATCTAAATAAGTTTTAAATGTCCGGCCATATGTGCTCAGTCCATGGCTACTTAATGACTCAACTAATGCAAAGTAAACAATACGTAATGTCTTTCTGCTCAACGGTGCCTTTAATGCATGAAACTTGCTCAGGACTGCCCTAAGTTTCGTGCACACTGAATCAACATGCGTCTTCCAGTTAGCGTTACAGTCCACCCACAGACCTAGGTATTTAAAAGTTTTAACATATTCTATATTTTTACAGACACAGTTTATGTAAGTCGCGTGCAAGCACTCATATGTGTGTCCCTGTATACTGATATCTGAAATGGAGATATGTTTTGCTATTAGGTTATGTGGTGAATATATGTGCATTACTTTAGTTTTGCTAATATTTAATATAATACCATTATCGTGTGCCCATTTGGTGATGTTATTGAAGTCCGCTTGGATTACAGCTCTGGCCTCTTGTATGTTTTTGGACGAGTATAGCAAGCACATATCGTCGGCGTACATGTACACTCGACAATTTTTAATAACATTAGCGACGCTATTTACATGCATGATATAACCAACTGGTCCGAACACGGAGCCGGTTGGCACACCCAGAGTCACTGCGGCTTCCTTCCCAGTCACACCCGATATGCTAGTCTGAATCGTTCTGTCACTTAAATAATTTTGAAACCATTTATTAGTTGGACCCCTGATGCCACACTCATCCATCGCCTGAAGCAGTACCTCGTGATTTAAGGTGTCAAACGCCTTTCTGTAGTCTATAAATAACGCCAGTACCTGGTGACCCAGGTCCAGTCTATCATTTATAAACTCAGAAAAACTCGTGAGCGCCGTCGTGGTACTACGACCGCGCCTAAAGCCGTGCTGAGCATCGGATAGAATTTGTTGCTGCTCTAAGTATTCGCTGACCTGACCTACTACAATTTTTTCTACAATTTTATTAATAACAGATAAGATAGCAATCGGTCTATAGTTAGTATAATCAGTGCGATCTCCTTGTTTGTATATCGGTCTTATTATGGCTTTTTTTAGTAGGCTAGGGTATTGACCTCCCGAGAGACACATATTGACAAAGTGTGCCAAAACCGGCGCAATTTTTGTTTTTATTAGCTTCAAGTCTATAACACGAATACAGTCTATTCCTGGCGCCTTTTCACTGCTTAGATTATCTATAACTTTACATACTGAATTACTTGTCACTGGCTGATAACGAAATGATACATTACTTGGCTTAACATACTGAGATCTATCTAGGAACTTTAAAGTACAATTATGCTTTATATTATTTATCTCTTCAGTAAATGTATTTGAAAACTTATTACATATATTATACATTGTATCATTATTACCAAAATATTTATTTACTATATCATCTATATTAGCTTTCTTATTACCTAACCAACTATTTATTTTTTCCCATATTTTTTTAGGATCACTTTTACATTTTTTTATTTCTTCCTGTCTATATTTATTTTTTTCTCTAAATAACACTTTATTAACCCTATTTCTATACCGCGTATACTCTAATCTTCTAGTATTATTATTTGGCATTTCTTTCCAGTCTCTGAATAGTTGGTCCCTACGCAATAACATATTTTTTAAGATTTCGTTTATCCACGGTTGTGTTTCTCTTTTTTTATTGCTAGGCAAAACCTTTTTACTATCATTATAAATCTCACTAAATACTAATAATAACTTATCATATAACTCTAACGGACATTCAATAGACAACAGCTGAGACCAGTTATAATCACTTATTTTCTTAAAAACTAATTTACTGTTAATTATACAACGGCAATTTGAATTCAAACTGTCCATGACTATTTTAGAAGCTAAAGGAAATGATACACCAATAATATGATGATCCGATAAATAACATTCAATAACGTAGGACGCGCAGTTACGCAGCTGTCTCGCTCGCACCCACGCGTGGTCGATGCTCGACCTTTCACTTACACCCGCGACGATCGCTTCCCGCGTCACCTCGCCGGCCGGTATGGCACACTGTAGGCCTAGTTCACACAAGCAGTCCTTATATTTGGATACATAGCGTATATCACTTACTCCTATTAGATTTATGTTGATGTCGCCTATTACAATAATATTTTCATTTTCTGGGATATTTCTTATGATTTGTTCTAGGTCCGATATAAATTGTAATTTATTCGTCTTTGGTGGCCTGTAAACTGCGATGATATTTAAAATATAATTGTCCACATTGAGCTCACCATGCAACACTTCTGCTGATTGTATCTGTGTTCTTTTTTCTAGAAAATTAAGGTCTTTTTTGACGTATATAATTAATCCACCTCCTCTTTTGTTCTCTCTTGTTTTTGAAAATAAGCTGTATCCTTCTATACCATATAATTGTATCTCATCTGCTCTAACATTAACCTCGGACAACACCAACACATGTATGTTTTGTATGCTGTATTTTAATAATACAAGAAGTTCATTAAAGTTTTTTCTCAGTGAACGAATATTTAAATGTAATATATTTAAATTGTTTATTCTACTTGAAATAGTTTGGTTCCAAGCTGTAAAATTTAAAAAACGATCATAATGACACTCCTGTGTAACAATAGCTTCGTAAGGATCCATTTTTATTTATTGTTGTGAACACGCTGTGTACACTCCGCACTATGTGCGCTTGCGACCTGTGTAGGTATAACTAGCGGGCCTCGAAAGGTGGGTCGTTGTTTACAATTTTTTGAATGTCGCTTTCGTTACGAATTGACATAATTTTTTTCTGATCGTCACTTTTTCTTATTAGTATCTTACCATCTTGTACCCAAATGTATTTATGGGTTTTTTTAAGCTGAATCTTTGTAGACCATAGTAAGCTTCGCTTATATCGGGTTAGGTTTTCGTTGATGTAAACACGGTTCTCATTAGGTGTGCCATATATTTGGCCATTCGTCAGGTTTGTTTTACGTTTCCCAATCCATTCGTTACGCGCAGCTTTTGTTTTTAGCGTGACTACTACCGGCGGCGGTTTCTCTGAACCAGGTTTTTCTCGTCCAACCCTCTCTGCGTGCTCAATCTCGCTGGATTCGAGCTGTAGTTTTTGAGCCATTTGGACTACCACCTTAGTAATATCCTCGTTATTCTTCTTCTCCAAGCCACATAACTCCACCTTTTTCTCCCTGTCTACTTCTTCCAAATCGTTCACCCGCTCCTCTAGGGATTTATTACATTTTTCCAGAAATTCGTTTTTGTTTTCTAAAGCCTTTATCTTTTTTTCTGTTAAGACTTGATGCTCACACAGCTTGTCGTATTTTTCAGATATAAAATCGACTAAGTCTGTCAACTCGCTTAGCTTTTTCTCCATATTGTAGATAATATCCATTTTTCTATTCATTTCAGCCAGAATACATCTTAAATTGGAGTCGTCAAGACTAGGCGAGTCGAGCGCGGACACACAATCTTCACATTTTTCGTTTTTAAATGTCGTTTTTGTGATACATTTTTTATGAAACACTAAATCACATGTCCCTTTACATTTTATAAAATCGTCTTTCGCCAATGACACATTCTTGTTGCATTTCTTGCACTGCACCATTATTGAAACTTTTTATCAAATGTTCACACAAATAAATAAACGGACTAATTTCCGGGAATTACACGACACAGCCGGACGCCGAGCGCACGAGTCGCGAACTGTAGTAGCACACATTTATAGAAAATCGTTATCAATACTTCTTAAAACATAAAATTTACCTTAGTATGCTAAAAATAGAATTGCTCTATACTGCTCCCACTGAAACGCAATGAAGCAATACACTACACGTCATAGCAACAATCTTTTAAATAACATCCTAGCTTCTCATAATATTTGAAGGGATTGTGCTAAAGGGTAAACATCGCCTCGATACTCAATGGGCAAAAGAAGAAAAGAGTCTGTCGCTCCCTTCCGCTGTACTCAAAGCGGGAGAAGTAATTTGATCATAAGCCATTCAGGCGTTAGTACCAATTATTTCATTTAAAACATGAACCATTTTACCGCCATCTCGTATTAAGTTTCCATGAGCATCGAGCTTGAATGACTAACCACCGTGTGGCGTGTGGAAACTCAATAACCTAGGTCATTTGTAAATACTGTACCTAGTGTACCTAGATAGAATGTGATGCAAATATACACACAGCAATTAAAAAAGGCTTTTTTCAAACACTAGGGAAAATGGGCAGGTAGTAGTGTTATAAGCAATAGTAGAATATTCATAATGCACGTGCTTTTCGGGATCAAATTCCAAATGTTGGCAGTATTAGCAAGTCAGTATTCCCGATTTCCATACCTTTTTCCCTTTTCCCCATTTATTTTTGGGTACTTCAGTAGTTTAGTAGGTTCAGTAGTTTTAGGTACTTCAGAAAAGGTTAACCATCCGAGTTTTGTCTTTCAGTTAAAAAAAATCATTAGAAAATAAAACGCGATCAAAGGCAAGTTAAAAAATACTACATTTATAAATTAGAAATCATTGAAGATTTTTTTAAAGGTAAGTTTACATTTTTAACAGAAAAACAATCTAACTCCCAGTCTTAATGAGCCTAGAGCTGCAATGGAGGAATCAGTAGGTAGGTGTAGGAAAACCCCACTGACCTGTCGCGGATTCGATCCCCGCATCGGACAAGCTTTTGTGTGATCCGCGAATGCTTGTTGTAAGTCTGTGTGTCTTTGTGAAAGAGACTTGAAAGTTTGCGAAAACCCCCCGCGACACAAGGATGAAGATGATGAAGAAGTCGATTTTCTTAAGAAAAAAAAATCAATTTTTAATTACCCTAAGCCACACAAATTAGCCTCATGTCAAGCCTTATTTAATGTATAGACCCAAACCACTTCTAGAAACTGATTTAAACGGCCCACTTAAGAAAACACACAAATATATTCATGTAGAAGTATCGATCTATAATAGTGCTGCGCTTGTTACTAGGTACCCTAGATATACTAATGATGTACCTTAATAGAGTTGCCATGGCAACTAGGACATTCATGAAAACTGTTTCGACTTCGAGCTAACCTAGGCTTTAACACTACCTTTTAGAGTAAAACAGTGGCAGATGCTAAAGAGAGACACAGCTCTATACGTGATATTGCGATCTCTCTCTTTTATATAGGCAACGGCAGAGTAACGATAAAGCCAGCATCGGCCTAATATCTTAAAACTATATGTAATATATTAACTGGATATTAGTAGACTCATGTTGTGAAGAAAATGGTCTATCGTTAAGCTTTCGTGGCTAAATTGAACAACCGATTTTGGTAAACTTGAGTCTATAGATGAAATATCTTCACAATCAATAGAAGACAAAAATATTTTGCATTACCTCGCAAGCGAAACCGCGGGCAATGACTAGCTTTTACTCATGACGAAAAATCTGAAAGCTATCAAATCAGGTTCTAATCGTACTAGAACTGTAACTTCCATGACCTAACCCTAAAATTATCCACTCGTAACATAATTGACCTTGACAAAAACAAAACATAAAAATAAACAATAAAACAGGCATCGTATTGTAAACACTAAATATTCATCCATCCTGCATCGAAAGATAGTCGTAAAACGATGTTGAATCGATACCTAGAGGCACATCACTAGCGATCGCGTGCCGCACTGCACATCACCACAACTACTGTCCTGTGTTGTGGTGACACCATGGTTCGCGTGGGAATTGGGACAATTGGGGGCAATTAAAATTGTTTTGTAGCAGTTCCTGTTATGCCCTACCTTTATTTTTCCCTAATATTTATGAGTGAGTTATGTTTTTCGAGTAAAAGATACGAATCATTCAATTAATTAATGGCCTAATAAATTGGTGAATACATAGAAGTATAAAAATAGCACTTTTTTCAACTGTTATCTTGGTCTGATCAACGGGTATCGTGATGCCCAGGTAACCGGGTTGAGGAGGTCAGATAGGCAGTCGCTCCTTGTAAAACACTGGTACTTAGCTGACACCGGTTAGACTGGTAGCCGACCCCAACAAAGTTGGGAAAAGGCTAGGCCAATGAAGATCTTGGTCTGACACGAATGAACTCTTTGACTGTCTTTTCTTTCTCTAATTGAACATGGTTTCAAAATAAATGATTTGCAAAAATGTGGAACAACTTGCATGTTAAAATATATTTAAAAGTAAAGTATGTAGTAAAAGAAAATAAAAATTGTTTTATCGTGGTTTTATTAATTTGAAAAGCATAATATATCTGTAGCATTAAAATAAATTAAATACTTTTCGCAATCATGCATGCATTAATTAAGTTTTCAATCGCTTTTGCTTACCATATTCACCTCATACTTATGAGGTATTTCTACTTTAAGTCTAGAACTAATTATTTGTTTTTGAGTTTGTAACATTTAAACTACCTACTCATATTTATTTAATAATTCAAAGGTTCGATCCGTTCAATGCCAAACAATTATAATTACCCCGAGAAAAAACATAAACGATATATGCAGCAATTGCAGCATAAATTGTCGATAAAAAAATCACACTAAAACAAAAGGCTTATAATATGTAAGGTGTGTTTTTTTTCTATTTTATTCATAAACCGGTCAAGTGCGAGTTGGACTCGCAATAACAAGATTTCCGTAAAAATAAACTAGAACAACGGATCAGTTGGATAATTTAGGGTTCCCAAAAATTTGTGACTGTGAAAAAAGTCTTTATTTCTATTTGTTATCTATCATCTGTAAAACAAACTAATACAGACTAATGACAGACGGACAGAAGAAAAAACAGAGGAACTTCAGTATTCAGATTAAGTTTTTATCTAAAATACAATTTAACAAGGAAATTATTATTTGGAATTTGCAAAATGAAATCATTAGTTTTCGTTCTATTAAGTACGCTAATCCTTATGACTTAGACGTGCGCGAGGATTCTAATAATAGCCCGCAAATGGGACAAACCAATTGTCTTTATTGGTTCAAGTTCAGACGTAATGCCACAGAATATAAAATAGTATGACGCAGTAATACTTTCATGATAATCTTTATGATATAAATCTACTATGGTCCATTGTTCCTTATTCAATATAAAGAAATGGCTAAAAATTAAATGCATTTCTTTTTCAACGAATAATTATTTTGTAAATTTCGTAATTCATAGAAGTTGAGAATGTGAATACATGATGTATTTCCTATTTTCATTAACTACTATTGTCGTACTTTCATTTCATAAAACTAAAAAAGAAACGAATTCCTCAACATATACTTAATTATGAGAGGCACCAACAATTAAAATAAATACTATATTCATTAATCTTATATCCATCAAACATAACGTCAACATATAATCAGTTAAACAAACAATAAGGCACTCTATATTATTAAAAAAGACCGAAATCATATCCACCCTACACAGTCACGTTTCAGTAAACCGACGAGCTTTCAGTGAGGCAAACGTTGCCACACCGCAATGTAGCCTTTATAACCTTAAATATAATGTTTATGTTCATTACCGGCTAACTTAAGACTTCAGTATAAACTTAGAAGTTAAAACAAGCAATGTATGAGGCATCACTATTCAAAATTTAAATACTTAAAGTAAAAAGAAAATTGTTGGCGGTTTGAAGTTTCTATTTGAAAAACACGAAAGAGGTTTTATTTAAAGTGAATCCTAGATGTTTGATAGAAACTTCTTGGAGTTGTACAATGATTATTTTATGTGTTTATAGTGGTGTTTTTAATTGATATCTAAGAAAATAAAAATGAATGCCTGGTCAGGCCAAGAGGGGGATGTTATGGGACCCACTGTCACACGTAAGTCAAGTTTAAAGTTTCAAAACATAAGATTATGAATGAAAGATAATTAGATTTTTAAATAGTGCTTATATGTATATGGAAAGCCAATGGATAACCAGCTTCGTATTAAAATATATACTGTCGTCTTAGCTCATAATTAAGTTAATCTAATCAATAGCAAAAGTTATGGTGTTTCGCACACAATAACTATTGTTAGGCGGATTTTTAATTACTTGGTTCGGTTTACTATCGTATTTATAAGAAAAGCTCGACTAGTTTCAGACTTAAATACGGTCCTTTATCTTGAGCTGGCGCAGAGAACATGTTATAAAAGAGAGTGTTAAAACTTAGGCACGTATTTTTTTTTAATATTCTGTCAGTCTTGCTAACATCGTCGGCCTAGCCTTTTCTCAACTATGTTGGGGTCGGCTACCAGTCCAACCGGTTTCAGCTAAGTACCAGTGTTTTACAAAGAGCGACTGCCTATCTGACCTCCTCAACCCAGTTACTTGGGCAACACGATACCCCTTGGTTAGACTGGCTGTCAGACTTTTCAAGCTTCTGACTACTTGTAACGACTGTCAAAGATGTAGGAATAACAGCCGGGACCCACAATTTAACGTGCCTTCCGAAACACGGAGGAACTCTTTATGACAAAGATGGTCACCCATCTACGGACTAACCGCGTCAAGCATAGTTTAACCTGTGATCGAATCACTTATGCGGTTATAGCTTAGCCACGAGCTCCTCTCAGTCTTCCTAACGTGTTCCTATAATAAATAGTGATTCTTGATGCTTTAGATCAGACTAAAGGTAAGTACGATTTTTCTAGTAGGTTCGATTCCTGCAAAAGATCGATATATACCTCAATTTTAATTTGGTATTTTACATTCACTCTCGAAGACAAATTACAGATAGCTACTATTCTTTGTTGTTGAATTTCAATTTCCTATATTTGTCACAGATTCTACCTATTAGCCCCTTTTGATACAAAAAATATTTTACACATTTAAAATAATATTTTACTTTTTTTACCTTAAAAGTAAGTGCAATATCTTATTAAATTTAAATTATATTTGTGATGTTACTTATATAGTGTATATCAGTAACAAATAAACTTTATAAAAATCGCAAATTTCTCATGAACCAAGGTCTATCCCAGCCTAAACAATCCACTTCCAAAAAATTCCAACATCTACAAAAAAAAAAATATATTCCACTAAACTCCACGTTAACTTAGCCTTCGTTTCGGGCTATCGTAAAGCATTAAAATACCTAGCGGGTGAAATGTTATCTAGATTGCACGTTTCACGTACTTATGTACTTGACCGGTTGAATAACTTAGAAAAGCGACTGAACGCCGCATGTTTTCAAGGTCATTATTTTCTTGGGCCTAACTTTTTACAACTTAGCAACTCAGTCTCCAACTGAGCGTTGACCTGATGTCCAGTTTTTATTTTACTTACAAATGTTTTATTAAACCTCCTTGCTATTAGATTTAAATAATTTCAGTTGTCCTGTGCTTGGGGTCGAATTTCACTATTTCTAAAAAACAAACAATAAATCGCCGATTTTAATTAAATAATTTGTAAATCACTATCCAATCCTTGTCTTACTGTCGCTTTTGTTCCTCGAGCATTCTTCACCCATTTTCATCTTACTCCGGTCATAATTGATCAGTTTCAGCTTCAGCAAAAAAACGCTGAAATGAAGTAATGTAAAGCTCACATGTGCCTCGTAATTTCTTCTTAATGGCTGATTTGCCTAGAGATTGGCCGCTCAGGATTATTACACTCATATAATCATGAGTAAATAATGGATTAAATAAAAAGCAATCATCATTATATGGTACCAAGGGAAGATAAACGGAACCCTAATATAGAGACAGCGCTTTCTGATCGTCTGTCACCACGTTTGTCGCAGTTGAAATGTTCATAGATTATGTATTTCTGTTGCCCATATAAGAACAAAACTAAAAATATAGATCGAGGCTAAGGTAAAGTTGTTGTTACAGTCATAAAATGGTTGGTAAAAAAATGAATTTCAGGCTAAGACGCTTTTGTAATCAAACCATCATTTTTCGAAACAATACGGAATCCTTAGAATAGCGAGTCCGACTAATTGGTTTGAGATTAAATTAATTATAATAATCTACTCTTTGCAATTAATAACGAGAAAATAATTCTTGGTTTTTTACAACATAATGAGTAAATCACAGGACTTAATGTCATATTGACGTGAAGTTCTCTGGAAGTACAATACTCATAGTACCAGACTCTATGCGTTGTAGGGCACAGGACTTTTCACATAGAGGGACAGTTTGGGCACAGATCCACTCATTCCAATATAGGGAATCTGGGCTTCCACAAGATGTTCTCTTCACCTTTGACAGCGATATCTAAGAATAATTAACAAAGAAGCTATTAGTTTGGAAAAGTCATTTCGCTACAACAGACAGATCTTGATTTAACCTGCACCTAGTCTTACAAAACCATAGTCGCCTAGAGTCTCAATATTCAATACTTAGTCACATTATAATAAAACAAAATATTAAACCTAAATTATTAAAACCCCATCTTTTCGCCTCTTACTTGCTGAGGATGGAAGTGGAAAATATATTTCCTATTCCTCGTATTATTGATGCGGGTTCTAAGACAGTTAGTCGTTTCGTTCACACGGAGCTTAAGTTCTAGATGGTTTTCTTTGGTTATCATTATTGATCCTGGTTTATACGACTTGCAATGATGGTAAATGTGTGGCAGGATTGTTACAAAAAAATATATAAACATAATATTCCTACGTCATCTTTCCAGGTACGGGCAGTGCCAAGCCCAATACTCCACCTCTGAAGAA
Source organism: Trichoplusia ni (assembly GCF_003590095.1). Lineage (NCBI taxonomy): Eukaryota > Metazoa > Arthropoda > Insecta > Lepidoptera > Noctuidae > Trichoplusia > Trichoplusia ni. The sequence continues at coordinate 6,156,062 of NC_039497.1, forward strand.
CGGCAATGATTTGAGAGAGTCCGGTTATCTGATAGCAGTTGGTTCCAGAACTTCCAGGTAGTGTAATGAACGTCTAAGCACCAAGAGAAATCGGCTGACACGATCCTAAACACAATATGATTTTTATAACTTCAAACTGGACGCACCAATTTTGTTTTCATTTATCGTGAAATATCTATTTTGTTCAAAAGAATGACATTTTTTCTATTAGCACAACAGGAACTCTTTCAATTGATTATAAGTATTTGCATGAATGAATTCTGTTTATTATAATTATTACTAGCCTGGAATGTGGAAAGGCGTCACCAGTCTTCATCTACTTGTGAACTGCGAGTGACTAGTTCGGTATTTTGTTTATCTTAAAAAATTTGAAATCTAAAATACAGAGCCGCAAAAGCTGCTTGAGCAGTTTAACTGTTTTGGAAAATTCTGCTGAGAATGGAAATATTTTGCTAACCGACTTAGTTTGCTGACTGTCAACGATTTGGTGTAACTGTTGTTGTGTATGTTATTTGATAAATAATTCACAGTGGATCGTTTTTGAGGACTACCACGAGCTCTTAAAGTAGTAGTATTGCGAATGTGTCTTACTTTAAGAGGTGGTGGTAAATCTCCAAGTAAATCGATTTGAAATCTGTTTCTCATTATTGATTTCTTTGCAGGTTCAGAAGAAAATACAAGAAAAGATTGCCGTTTTTTCGTCATTATCATCATATTTCTACTGTTACTGATAGCTTTTATAATAATTACTATTTTAATGTAAGTATTGTCATCGTCATTTTTCGTCAATTCTCGGAATCGCATCTATTTTTTACCTTAACCGTGTCGTGTGACTCATTTCTGTCGTGAGTATTGTGTGTTATCAGTTAGCAACTGAACGGATGAGTTTAGTTGATTATGAAAACTCTATATGAGGATAATCATTACCAAGGCAATAGGTAAATGCTACAGACTGAACAATTTACAACATCCTTTCGTTGTTATCTTTCACCGAATGAAAAACAAAAAGTGAATGTATTCCATGCGCGACGTGACATGGATTCCTTCCTCACGTAGGACGAGCATTTGTGTGATCCATTTGTGTGGGTGGGAGTCTGGGTGTCTTTGTCTTGAATGTTAGTGAAACCCCCCACACCGGCGACACAGGGCACATATTTCTCGCAATCTGTCTATGTATCTCTATAAATACATGTACTCTATCTATATTAACGATTTTTTTGCTTCAACCAGATGAGTCCCTCACCTTAACTTGATTATTTACCTTCTGTTATATTTACTCCACTTGCGGCTTGAGTTATGCCTACCACATTGCTCACCTTTTCATGTCTGCTTGTCATCAAAAGAAAACAAATTCGCCAACAATATCAGTGTAATATATTATATAAACAGGTTTTGGTGCATTATGTGAATCATTTTAAACTGCTTTTATTGTAAATTCAGCCTTAGACTCTAAGTGCAAGCAATCAGTTACAAGCTGAATTTTTAAGTCAAAAAAAGCTTATGACATTAAGATAGCAGAAGCGAAATTTTAAAATATATCGTAATATGTTTCCTAATTCAAACGCGTTTTTTTCTCGAAGTTATAATATATAGCTTGAGATTTGAAATTCGATTCAAACAGAATTAATTGTTTCACTCTTTTTAATACTCATCGTCCTAGCCTTTTTCCCGACTATGTTGGGATCGGCTTCAGATAAGTACCAGTGTTATATCAGGACATCTACGTACTGACTCCGACGATCGAACTTCGAACTCTTTTTAAATACAACAGTCTTACTGAATTCTAAGTGTATAAGGCCTGTTTTACAGATGCCCTAGCAGTACATAAGAAACCAGTGAAACTCTGCAAGAGCACCGAATGTCTGCGCTCAGCGGCGAACCTCGCTCTCTCAATGGACCCCAGTGCGAATCCTTGTGATAACTTTTATCAGGTAAATATTCTACTATTGGATATTGATGTAGACATTGATTCCGTACTCTTAGATTTGATTTTAAAACAAAAGTATCCAAATTCTCAGACATAAAACAAATATTCTTTAAAGCACGTCAGTTCTAGACTAATTGTAATTTGGCACATGGCATATGGTCTGGGTGATAGGTACTTCTATATTAAAAAGCTATTATCGAAAATGTTTTTCCGCTACTCTTTGACATCAATCTATGTGATGTCTAGAACAGTCGAGAGTTATAGGATCTTAATTAAGGTCCTATATCCCACATAGGACCTTAAATAGTTTAAGGTATAAATTTAGTTTTTTCTCTAATATTTTTTCATACTAAACCACACACGTCGTCACACAGTACGCGTGTGGCAACTGGGGCTCCGACCACCCGAGACCGGACACGTATCGCTCTTAACGACTGGTTTCGGGACAAGCAGACGGTGTACACGATAGTGAGGGACTTCCTCAACAGGAATACGAGCAACCAGCCGAAGGCTGTGCAGCAGGCTAAAGAGATGTATGTCGGATGTATGGATACCGG